>NC_086448.1:739488676-739716176 GCF_028390025.1 Pseudophryne corroboree | reverse complement strand
TAAGAAGGCGCCGTTTTATCAGGTTCAGTCCTTTCGGACCCAAAAAAACAGGCGTGGAAAAGGCGGGTCTTTTCTGTCCAGAGGCAGAGGTAGGGGAAAAAGACTGCAACAAACAGCAGGTTCCCAGGAGCAAAAGTCCTCCCCCGTTTCTTCTTCCAAGTCCGCCGCATGACGGTGGGGCTCCACAGGCGGAGCCAGGTACGGTGGGGGGCCGCCTCAAGAATTTCAGCGATCAGTGGGCTCGCTCACAGGTGGATCCCTGGATCCTTCAAATAGTATCTCAGGGGTACAAACTGGAATTCGAGGCGTCTCCACCCCACCGGTTCCTAAAATCTGCCTTGCCGATTGCTCCCTCAGACAGGGAGGCGGTGCTAGCGGCAATTCACAAGCTGTATTCCCAGCAGGTGATAATCAAGGTACCCCTACTTCAACAAGGCCGGGGTTACTATTCCACACTATTTGTGGTACCGAAACCGGACGGTTCGGTGAGACCCATTTTAAATTTGAAATCCTTGAACACATACATAAAAAAATTCAAGTTCAAGATGGAATCGCTCAGGGCGGTTATTGCGAGCCTGGACGAGGGGGATTACATGGTATCCCTGGACATCAAGGATGCTTACTTGCATGTCCCCATTTACCATCCTCACCAGGAGTACCTCAGATTTGTGGTACAGGATTGCCATTACCAATTCCAGACGCTGCCGTTTGGACTGTCCACGGCACCGAGGGTATTTACCAAGGTGATGGCGGAAATGATGATACTCCTTCGAAAAAAGGGAGTTTTATTTATTCCGTACTTGGACGATATCCTAATAAAAGCGAGGTCCAAGGAACAGTTGTTGGTGGGAGTAGCACTATCTCAGGAGGTGCTGCACCAGCACGGCTGGATTCTGAATATCCCAAAGTCACAGCTGGTTCCGACGACACGACTACTGTTCCTGGGGATGATTCTGGATACAGTCCAGAAAAAAGTGTTTCTCCCGGAGGAGAAAGCCAGGGAGTTGTCATCTCTAGTCAGAGACCTCCTGAAACCAAAACAGGTATCAGTGCATCGCTGCACGCGGGTCCTGGGAAAGATGGTGGCTTCTTACGAAGCAATTCCCTTCGGCAGGTTCCATGCCAGAATCTTTCAGTGGGACCTGTTGGACCAGTGGTCCGGATCGCATCTTCAGATGCATCGCTTGATAACCCTGTCTCCAAGAACCAGGGTGTCGCTACTGTGGTGGCTGCAGAGTGCCAATCTTCTAGAGGGCCGCAGGTTCGGCATACAGGACTGGGTCCTGGTGACCACGGATGCCAGCCTTCGAGGCTGGGGGGCAGTCACACAGGGAAGAAACTTCCAAGGACTATGGTCGAGTCAGGAGACTTCCCTTCACATAAATATTCTGGAACTAAGGGCCATCTACAATGCCCTAAGTCAAGCAAAATCCCTGCTCCTACACCAGCCGGTACTGATCCAGTCAGACAACATCACGGCAGTCGCCCATGTAAATCGACAGGGCGGCACAAGAAGCAGGATGGCGATGGCGGAAGCCACAAGAATTCTCCGATGGGCGGAGAATCATGTACTAGCACTGTCAGCAGTGTTCATTCCGGGAGTGGACAACTGGGAAGCAGACTTCCTCAGCAGACACGACCTCCACCCGGGAGAGTGGGGACTTCATCCAGAAGTCTTCCAGATGCTGGTAAACCGTTGGGAAAAACCACAGGTGGACATGATGGCGTCCCGCCTCAACAAAAAGTTAAAAAGATATTGCGCCAGGTCAAGGGACCCTCAGGCGATAGCTGTGGACGCTCTAGTGACACCGTGGGTGTACTAGTCGGTTTATGTGTTCCCTCCTCTGCCTCTCATACCAAAGGTATTGAGAATAATAAGAAAGCGAGGAGTAAACACCATTCTCGTGGTTCCGGATTGGCCAAGACGAGCGTGGTACCCGGAACTTCAAGAGATGCTCTCAGAGGACCAGTGGCCTCTACCGCTCAGACAAGACCTGCTACAACAGGGGCCCTGTCTGTTCCAAGACTTACCGCGGCTGCGTTTGACGGCATGGCGGTTGAACACCGGATCCTAAAGGAAAAGGGTATTCCGGAAGAAGTCATTCCTACGCTTATTAAGGCCAGGAAAGATGTTACGGCAAAGCATTATCACCGCATATGGCGGAAATATGTTGCATGGTGCGAGGCCAAAAAGGCCGCAACAGAGGAATTTCAACTGGGTCGATTTCTGCATTTCCTGCAAGCAGGAGTGAATATGGGCCTAAAACTAGGCTCCATTAAAGTACAGATCTCGGCTCTGTCGATTTTCTTTCAAAAAGAACTAGCTTCAGTACCTGAAGTTCAGACATTTGTGAAAGGAGTGCTGCATATTCAGCCCCCATTTGTGCCTCCTGTGGCACCTTGGGATCTCAACGTGATGTTGAGTTTCTTAAAATCACATTGGTTTGAGCCACTAAAAACCGTGGATCTGAAATATCTCACGTGGAAAGTGGTCATGTTATTGGCCTTGGCTTCAGCCAGGCGAGTGTCAGAATTGGCGGCTTTATCATGTAAAGCCCTTATCTGATTTTCCATATGGATAGGGCAGAATTGAGGACTCGTCCCCAGTTTCTCCCTAAGGTGGTGTCAGCGTTTCACCTGAACCAGCCTATTGTGGTGCCTGCGGCTACTAAGGATTTGGAGGACTCCAAGTTGCTAGACGTTGTCAGGGCCCTGAAAATATATGTTACCAGGACGACTGGAGTCAGAAAATCTGACTCGCTGTTTATCCTGTATGCACCCAACAAGCTGGGTGCTCCTGCTTCTAAGCAGTCTATTGCTCGCTGGATTTGTAGTACAATTCAGCTTGCACATTCTGTGGCAGGCATGCCACAGCCAAAATCTGTAAATGCCCATTCCACAAGGAAGGTGGGCTCATCTTGGGCGGCTGCCCGAGGCGTCTCGGCTTTACAACTTTGCCGAGCAGCTACTTGGTCAGGGGCAAACATATTTGCAAAATTCTACAAATTTGATACCCTGGCTGAGGAGGACCTGGAGTTCTCTCATTCGGTGCTACAGAGTCATCCGCACTCTCCCGCCCGTTTGGGAGCTTTGGTATAATCCCCATGGTCCTTACGGAGTTCCCAGCATCCACTAGGACGTTAGAGAAAATAAGAATTTACTCACCGGTAATTCTATTTCTCGTAGTCCGTAGTGGATGCTGGGCGCCCATCCCAAGTGCGGATTGTCTGCAATACTTGTAAATAGTTATTGTTAACTAAAGGGTTATTGTTGAGCCATCTGTTGAGAGGCTCAGTTGTTTTTCATACTGTCAAACTGGATATAGTATCACGAGTTGTACGGTGTGATTGGTGTGGCTGGTAAGAGTCTTACCCGGGATTCTAAATCCTTCCTTATTATGTCTGCTCGTCCGGGCACGGTGTCCTAATTGAGGCTTGGAGGAGGGTCATAGTGGGAGGAGCCAGTGCACACCAGGTAGTCCTAAATCTTTCTAGAGTGCCCAGCCTCCTTCGGAGCCCGCTAATCCCCATGGTCCTTACGGAGTTCCCAGCATCCACTACGGACTACGAGAAATAGAATTACCGGTGAGTAAATTCTTATTTTTTACAGGTACCCCTATTGGATTCTACTGGACAAGTAGACGTGATCGGCGTGGGATGTAGGTAAGTAATCTGTCTCTCATTTTTACAGGTACCCCTATTGGATTCTACTGGACAAGTGGACGTGACCAGCGTGGGATGTAGGTAAGTAATCTGTCTCTCATTTTTACAGGTACCCCTATTGGATTCTACTGGACAAGTGGACGTGACCAGCGTGGGATGTAGGTAAGTAATCTGTCTCTCATTTTTACGGGTACCCCTATTGAATTCTACTGGACAAGTGGACGTGACCAGCGAGGGATGTAGGTAAGTAATCTGTCTCTCATTTTTACAGGTACCCCTATTGGATTCTACTGGACAAGTGGACGTGACCAGCGTGGGATGTAGGTAAGTAATCTGTCTCTCATTTTTACAGGTACCCCTATTGAATTCTACTGGACAAGTGGACGTGACCAGCGTGGGATGTAGGTAAGTAATCTGTCTCTCATTTTTACAGATTCCCCTACTGGATTCTACTGACAAGTGGACGTGATCGGCGTGGGATGTAGGTAAGTAATCTGTCTCTCATTTTTACAGCTACCCCTATTGAATTCTACTGGACAAATGGACGTGATCGGCGTGGGATGTAGGTAAGTAATCTGTCTCTCATTTTTACAGATTCCCCTACTGGATTCTACTGGACAAGTGGACGTGACCAGCGTGGGATGTAGGTAAGTAATCTGTCTCTCATTTTTACAGGTACCCCTATTGAATTCTACTGGACAAGTGGACGTGACCAGCGTGGGATGTAGGTAAGTAATCTGTCTCTCATTTTTACAGGTACCCCTATTGGATTCTACTGGACAAGTGGACGTGACCGGCGTGGGATGTAGGTAAGTAATCTGTCTCTCATTTTTACAGATTCCCCTACTGGATTCTACTGGACAAGTGGACGTGACCGGCGTGGGATGTAGGTAAGTAATCTGTCTCTCATTTTTACAGATTCCCCTACTGGATTCTACTGGACAAGTGGACGTGACCGGCGTGGGATGTAGGTAAGTAATCTGTCTCTCATTTTTACAGATTCCCCTACTGGATTCTACTGACAAGTGGACGTGACCGGCGTGGGATGTAGGTAAGTAATCTGTCTCTCATTTTTACAGCTACCCCTATTGAATTCTACTGGACAAGTGGACGTGATCGGCGTGGGATGTAGGTAAGTAATCTGTCTCTCATTTTTACAGATTCCCCTATTGGATTCTACTGGACAAGTGGACGTGACCAGCGTGGGATGTAGGTAAGTTATCTGTCTCTCATTTTTACAGGTACCCCTATTGAATTCTACTGGACAAGTGGACGTGACCAGCGTGGGATGTAGGTAAGTAATCTGTCTCTCATTTTTACAGGTACCCCTATTGGATTCTACTGGACAAGTGGACGTGACCGGCGTGGGATGTAGGTAAGTAATCTGTCTCTCATTTTTACAGGTACCCCTATTGGATTCTACTGGACAAGTGGACGTGACCAGCGTGGGATGTAGGTAAGTAATCTGTCTCTCATTTTTACGGGTACCCCTATTGAATTCTACTGGACAAGTGGACGTGACCAGCGAGGGATGTAGGTAAGTAATCTGTCTCTCATTTTTACAGGTACCCCTATTGGATTCTACTGGACAAGTGGACGTGACCAGCGTGGGATGTAGGTAAGTAATCTGTCTCTCATTTTTACAGGTACCCCTATTGAATTCTACTGGACAAGTGGACGTGACCAGCGTGGGATGTAGGTAAGTAATCTGTCTCTCATTTTTACAGATTCCCCTACTGGATTCTACTGACAAGTGGACGTGATCGGCGTGGGATGTAGGTAAGTAATCTGTCTCTCATTTTTACAGCTACCCCTATTGAATTCTACTGGACAAATGGACGTGATCGGCGTGGGATGTAGGTAAGTAATCTGTCTCTCATTTTTACAGATTCCCCTACTGGATTCTACTGGACAAGTGGACGTGACCAGCGTGGGATGTAGGTAAGTAATCTGTCTCTCATTTTTACAGGTACCCCTATTGAATTCTACTGGACAAGTGGACGTGACCAGCGTGGGATGTAGGTAAGTAATCTGTCTCTCATTTTTACAGGTACCCCTATTGGATTCTACTGGACAAGTGGACGTGACCGGCGTGGGATGTAGGTAAGTAATCTGTCTCTCATTTTTACAGATTCCCCTACTGGATTCTACTGGACAAGTGGACGTGACCGGCGTGGGATGTAGGTAAGTAATCTGTCTCTCATTTTTACAGATTCCCCTACTGGATTCTACTGGACAAGTGGACGTGACCGGCGTGGGATGTAGGTAAGTAATCTGTCTCTCATTTTTACAGATTCCCCTACTGGATTCTACTGACAAGTGGACGTGACCGGCGTGGGATGTAGGTAAGTAATCTGTCTCTCATTTTTACAGCTACCCCTATTGAATTCTACTGGACAAGTGGACGTGATCGGCGTGGGATGTAGGTAAGTAATCTGTCTCTCATTTTTACAGATTCCCCTATTGGATTCTACTGGACAAGTGGACGTGACCAGCGTGGGATGTAGGTAAGTTATCTGTCTCTCATTTTTACAGGTACCCCTATTGAATTCTACTGGACAAGTGGACGTGACCAGCGTGGGATGTAGGTAAGTAATCTGTCTCTCATTTTTACAGGTACCCCTATTGGATTCTACTGGACAAGTGGACGTGACCGGCGTGGGATGTAGGTAAGTAATCTGTCTCTCATTTTTACAGATTCCCCTACTGGATTCTACTGGACAAGTGGACGTGACTGGCGTGGGATGTAGGTAAGTAATCTGTCTCTCATTTTTACAGATTCCCCTACTGGATTCTACTGGACAAGTGGACGTGACCGGCGTGGGATATAGGTAAGTATGTGTGAGTGTGTCAGTGTGTTTTAATAAATTTCTACTGTCGCGGTGTGTGAGTTGTGTTTTTATTTGGGTATTTTTTCTGTTGTAGAACTACAGGTACCGGCGGGCCCGTTATTTCCCTGCATGTTGGTACTTGAGGTTCTCCAAGTACCAGCAAGCGGGGGAGGCTTTCTGGGCCTTGTAGTTCCAGAACAAAAAACAATATTCTTTTTTTACTTACATGGCTATCAGCCTCCCATCCACAGCCCACGGATGGGGGGGACAGCCTCGGGCTTCACCCCTGGCCCTTGGGTGCCTGGAGGGGGGGTGACCCCTTGATTTAAGGGGTCCCCACTCCTCCAGGGAACCCCGGCCAGTGGTGACTAGTTGGGGGGGTAATGCCACGGCCGCAGGGACCTACATAAATGTGTCCCCCGGCTGTGGCATTATGTCCCTGGCTAGTGGAGCCTGGTGCTGGTTTTAAAAATACGGGGGGGACCCCTACATCTTTTGTCCCCCGTATTTTTAGAACCAGGACCGGACTAAGAGCCCGATGCTGGTTGTCTAAATACTGGGAACCCCTGTCCAATTTTTTCCCAGTATTTAAACAACCAGGACCGGCTCAAAGAGCCCGAGGCTGGTTATACTTAGGAGGGGGGACCTTACCACCCATTCAGACCCTTCTCCATTAAGTTAATGGAAGCCCTGGACAACAAAATTGCATTCATGTCCTCCTCCCACTCCCTTCCCAGTCCCAAACACAAATTATTATTTTTTTCTATAAAAATGTACAATATATCACAAGTATGATGAGCAGGCATGCAGCGGGCATTGGCGGCTTTGGACTGAGTTGCAAATTAGTGGCGGAGGGCTGGGTCAGTTGATGGTGGGCGAGTTTGTAAGCCATTGGTGGTGGCAGCGGGCATCGGCTCAGAGGCAGTGGCGGGCATTGGCTCGGTGGCGGTAGGGGTCATCGGCAGGATTCGGCAGACATTATGGCTGTAGTGCCTCACCGCACGCCACTGACCTCACCGCACGCCACTGGTGTGTGGGACAGTGTGCGTGTGTGTTAATTGTGTGTGTGGGACAGTGTGAGTGTGTGTTAATTGTGTGTGTGTGGAACAGTGTCAGTGTGTGTAAATTTTTACAGTCCAGTGTGTGTGTGGGGGAGAGGAAAGTAAGAGAATGTGTGTGTGTAGTCTGAGTGGGTGTGTGTAGGATTTGGGGGCGGCCAGTCTGTGTGTGTGTAATCAGTGTGTGTGGGATGTACTAATGGCCATTTACCGAAGAGAGATATGTATTAAACCACGGGCACTGAGATGCCCTTCTCACTCACCATCCAGCTGGGTGGGCGAGCCGGGTGGGTGGAAAGCCAGCAGCAGGGGCAGCATGCCGGATATCAGCAGCCGAGGGTAGGGGCTGTAATGCACGTGCGGAGCCCAAAGCCGGAGATCAGAAGCATGTTGACCGGCAATAAGCAGCTTCTGCTTCCGCGTTCAACATGCTGCTGATCTCCGGCTTTGGGCTACGCAGGGTTCGGGGGATGGGTGTCCTCTGCCGGTGTACTGCAGCTCCGGGGGTGCGGGCTCCGGAGGCTTTCAGCACTGTTGAATATCCAGCTGCCTCAAGTATGTACAGCCCGCACCCTCTGCTGCTGATATCCGGCATGCTGCTGCTGGCTGTCCCCCCGCCTGGCTCGGCCACACAGCTGTATGGTGAGAAGGGCATCTCAGTTCCTGAGGTTTAACACATATGCCTCAGAAAATGGCCTCTGCGGTAAACGATACTAATGCTTACCGTGATAGTAACAGCGGGGAGGAAGGCGCACATCGGGATCCTGCAGCATGAAACAAGAACCCCTTCGGAGCGCAGCAGACCACACTGAAAAGGGTGCATACCCGGTGCGGTGCTCTGCATCCCGGGTGGTGCCGAAGATGTGGAGTGTCGGAGGTGGCAGAAGCGCCGCAGCTTGGGGTGAGAAACCGCTGCAGCCCTTCCGCTGCTAAACTCTGCAATTAGTCTATTAAGGGGGTGGGCTCCCCTCATCATAGTGCCCCACAGGCCATGTTAATTCTGGGGGTAGGATCCCCTAACTCTATAATGGGAATTTTGGCTCATATCATGTGCTGTAACGTGAATTTTGGCTCATACCGTGTGCTATAATGTGAATTTCGGCTCATACTATGTGGGGTAATGTGAATTTTAGCTCATTCCGTGTGCTGTAATGTGAATTTCGGCTCATACCGTGGGCTGTAATGTGAATTTCGGCTCATACCATGTGGGGTAATGTGAATTTTGGCTCATACCATGTGGAGTAATGTGAATTTTGTCTCATACCGTGTGCTATAATGTGAATTTCGGCTCATACCGTGTGCTATAATGTGAATTTTGGCTCATACCAGGTGGGATAATGTGAATTTCGGCTCATACTGTGTGCTATAATGTGAATTTCGGCTCATGCCGTGTGGGGCAATGTGAATTTCGGCTCATACTGTGTGCTATAATGTGAATTTCGGCTCATACCGTGTGCTATAATGTGAAAGGGGCACCAGTACTAGATAGTATAAGGGGTCCTACTACACTGAAGGACACGCCCCCTTTTGAGTGACCACACCCCTTTTCCATAATTGCTGTCTGCACTCTTTCATTCCACCTTCAAAAATTCAACTTCGACCACTGCACCTACATACACATACATACACACCCTGACATCTTTATATGCAGTGACACCGGTGGCGTCTGCACATACTTTCCTTTTGTATTTTTTTTTTTATTATTATCATTTTATTAATTTATTATTTTTATAAAAAATTTTTTTTTTTTTTTTTTGGGGGGGGCGCCATTATTGATCTTGCCCTGGGCTCCAAAAACCCTAGTTACGCCTCTGTTTAACAATACTAAATTTACAAATATCCCCCTTCAACTAAAGACAGTCTGATTGGACATTTATTTTTCCCAGTAAATTAATATCTTAATGATGCTCATTAAATCATGAGAAGTTCAATTTAGTGAGCAGGAAGTGTAGATGGGATATCACTTTGCACATTTGCGTTGTGTCTCATATAGGTAATTCCATTTAGGCAAACATGAATCAATGAAAGTATTTAATTTTGCCCTGCACTGCTTCCCTGAAAATTGTCAGCAATTAGTTAGATTGTTTTAAAGTGTATTTCTTTATCTCTTATTTAATTTTTTCTACCATTTCCTTACTTTCCTTCTGTTGATCTTTGACTATACTGTTTTCAGATTAGGATCTTGAGGTTGTGAGGTTTCATTCATTAAACTATCACTATAATACACGAGGTAAGTGACTCATACAATGATCACATTAGTATAAGAACTTTTTGTCTGACATCAGAATGTTGCCCCTTGATGCTCCGGCAGCAGAATAAAGACCCCCATACACTTTGCTTTGTGATGGCAAATTAGGCAGTTTAAGCTCTAGTTAAATTTCATATGGTCCCAGTACGACTGCTGATTGCAATAAACATCTGAGCAGAATCTATCTGATGTCAGTTAGATGTCAGTTAGGATATAGCACTGCCTAGAAAACTTATAGAAGTATATATGACCAGTTATAAGATTAAAGAAGACATATAATGGAGAAAATAATTCCCTTTTATAACATTATGAATTATAGAGGTAAGAGCTTATGTAGAGTTTGATCCAAACACATTTTACAAATTCTGATATAATAAAAGATGGGAAATTTCATTCAGGTGCCCCATGCAAATATATATATATATATATATATATATATATATATATATATATATATATAAAAGACAGATGAACTTATCCTTGTGATGGATAATGTTGTTCCCATGTATAGATCAATCTTCTTTACATATACAAAAAATGATACAGATCTCCATACAGAGGAACATATAAAGACAAAAAAACATAATCTAGTGCAACCTGATCAGGTAAACATGTCAGCAATTAAAGCCAAGATAAAATCTCAGTTTGGAGCCCCTAGCTTCTGGCCACCTTAGATGGGATGCACCTGTATGGAACTCTATAGAGCAGCTGGGAGTAAGTGGTCCCTTGTACACATTACACCTGGTAGATCCCCTTGTGCGCATTACACCTGGTAGAGCCCATTATACACATTACACCTGGTAGATCCCCTTCTACACATTATGCCTGGTAGATACCCTTGTACACATTACACCAGGTAGAGGCCATTATACACATTACGTCTGGTAGAGTCCATTACACACATTATGCCTGGTAGAGCCCCCCTATGCACATTATGGCTGGTAGAGCCCCTAATATACATTATGCCTGGTAGAACTCCTTATACACATTATGTCTGGTAGAGCCCCTTATATACATTATGCCTGGTAGAGCACCTTTTCCTCCTCTTCATTCCTCTGCTTCTCTTCACTATCCCTTCTTTATGGCCAGCAGCTATGTTGCTGCTTATCTCTGTTGTCACCGGCAGCACATCTCTGCAGTGCTCAGACAGTGCAGAAGATGAGGTGGGGGCGGAGCACACAGGGCAGACAGCTTCAGTGCTGCCCACGCTGTTTTAGCAGCAGTGCATCCGGCACCGCTATTATTACTTTACACAGTAGGCAGCGCTGCAGCTGGTGGCAGTGGCAGGCACAGCCGGGTGATTGCGGTTCCGGGTGGATGGTGCCTCTCTCATGTTTGGGGGAGCAAGCTGCCCCCTTGTCCCCTCCATACTGACACCGCTGAGGGCGTGTACAGTAGTTACTGAAGAGTTGTTCAGGTTCATTGTGAATGCTTCAGCTCCACACAGTTCCACCCTCCTCTGTCCTGGTAAGGTTTCCATGTCACCCCCTCTGCACCAACGCGTTTCAACCAAAATTGGGCTTTGTCAAGGCAGGACTGGTTGCACTAGATTATGTTTTTGTTTCTTTACATGTTCCTCTGTATGGAGATATTTATCACTTTTTGTATAGCTAATTGATCTATATGAGGAAACATTATCCATCACAAAGAAAAGTTAATCTCTTTTCAAATCTTTTATTGTGTCAGGTTGTTTGTATAGGGGTGAGAATAACACATCTGGGTTCATTCTATCAAGGCTGCCTATCCAGATTTGGCCATGCCCCCCTCACTATTGGGCCTATGACTGCTAACGGCAGCCCTGTGTATAAGGGCAGCTCAGCAAGCATTTAACTCTTGCAGTATAGGTGCAAATTCCATCCAACTCAGCTTGATCCCCTTAGTATATCTGAAGAGTTGGAAACTTTATTTTGATTTTTAATAGCAACGTTATTAAAAATGTAAAATGTAAAAATTGTTCTCCAGTCTATTACATGGCCCAACATAAAAAATAATTGTTTAGCTGCCAAGGATATTTGAACAATGATGGGTATTTTGTGGCTGCTGAACTAAAAAATGAAAGTAGTTCTTCCAAATTAGCTCTAGTTTTTGAGATGATGGATACACTAAATTTATAGAGATCCTAGCCATAAGGCGTGTGTAGGGAATTTCCCAGAAAATTATAGTGTTGGAAATGTGTGTGCAGTTTGGTGGTTTAGCAGAGTACTGTACACACCAACAGATTTGTAATTTAAACAACAACCAGTCCAATGTCTTAAACAGGCAGTGTGGTTTATTTGCACAAGTGATGGTACAGCCATACTCACTGTTACACTGCTTGATGAATAGTTACATAGTTACATAGTTGTTGAGGTTAAAAAGGACTAATGTCCACCGAGTTCAAACTGGATGAAGCGGAGCTTATAGCAGAGCGGGGTGTAGATACTGTCTTCTAGTATCAGGTAGCGGTGCCACAGGCAGAGGTGTAGCTAGGCTCCATGGTGCCCGGAGCAAGGGTAAGATTTGGCATCCCCCTCCCCTATACTAAAATGGAAGCCTAGCCAACATGTGGTAGCATGTTACATTTGAAAAGAGAGAATATTAAAAAAAATCCTAAATTGGTGACGGGAGTTGTTCTAGACCTTGTGGAGCTCAGGGAGAAAGTTTCCTTTGGGTGCCCCCTATGTTTAAAATAGGGTCAGTGCATGCTGAAGGCTTGCAACAACAAAATAGCGACATGGCAGAACGGACGGTAGAATGGTTAGCATTACTGCTTCACAGCACTGAGGTCATGGGTTCGATTCCCACCATGGCCCTAACTGTGTGGAGTTTGTATATTCTTACCATACTTGTGTGGGTTTCCTCCCACACTCCAAACATATACCGTTAGGTTATTTGGCTTCCAACAAAAATTAACCCTGTTGTGTATGTTGTAAGGAATATAGATTGTAAGCTCATGTGGGGCAGGGACTGATGTGAATGGCGAAATATTCTCTGTAAAGCTTTGCAGAATATGACCCCGCCCCCAACTCTCAATGAAAATAATGCACCAAAATTGCACCCCCACCCCCACCCCCCTCACACACACATACCCGATTTGATAATCCCCCAATGCCTCAATGAAAATAATACCCTAGAACTGCCATCCCGGACCTAATAATCCCACTATGCCTCAATGAAAATAATGTCCCAGAATTGCCTGAGGGGCAGAGAGAGCAGCACCGCAGCAGCCTGAGGGGCAGAGAGAGCGACACCACAGCAGCCGATCAGGTCTGAACTGCACATGCCAGACAGCCGACAGCCATCTCAGCCCTGCGATCGGCTCTGACTGATTGACAGGCAGAGGCAGTCGCTGGGCAGGTGGGTGCAGGCCGCTGGTGTTTGGCTGCCATTTTAGGGGCGTGGTCCGGGCAATGCAGGCCCGGACCATGCGGGGGCGGGCCATGGCAGCTGCATGATGTCAAACGCAGCCGCTATGACCCGGACAGCGACGAGTAGCTCCCTGCCAGTGCCACTGTGCGATACTTTTGTACTTGTGCGGCGAGGTAGGGGCTGACATGCTGGGCGGACTAGCCCTGTGCTGAGTGTCCCCCCCGCATGTCAGGGAAGCTGATCGTAGATATGCTAAATTTAACACATCTACGATCAGGTCTGAATTAGGCCCAGAGTGAGGTGCTGCAGCTTCTTATGCAGAGAAAGGTGCTGAAGCTGGGGCAGAGACAGGTGATGCAGCATAAATGTGGAGAGAGGTGCTGCAGCAGCCGAGGCAGAGAGAGGTGCTGCAGCAGCCAGGGCAGAGAGAGGTCCAGCAGCAGCAGCTGGGACAGAGAGAAATGCTGCAACATCAATGTAGAGAGAAGTGCTGCAGCAGCCGGGGCAGAGAGAGGTGCTGCAGCAGTTAGGACAGGGAGAGGTTCTGCACCATCTGAAGTAGAGACATGTGCTGCAGCTTCCAGGAAAGGGAGAGGTGCTGCAGCAGTGGGGACAGAGAGTGGCGCTGCAAGACAGAAGTTACCCCTCTTCATCTCCTCTTCTGCTCTGCGGCTGCCAGTACAATGACCGGTGGAAAGGGGGGTGGCAGACAGCAGCGCGCCCTCTAACGTTTTTGCCGCCCGGAGCTTGCGCTCCATTGGAGCCACCCTTGCTACAGCCCTGGCCACAGGGTATTAGAACAGCATTATCACGGGATTGAAGTCACAGGACTCGTGAGCCAACCTCCACTATGTCACTCATAAACAGTGAACAAGATGGTGCCATGCATGCATAGATATAGTACTGGTGGCTATCTTAATACAGCAATGAACCATCATCCCTTGAGGAGCCATGTTGGAAACTGCATGAATATTCTAGGCATTCACTCCACGAATTCTAGAATATTCCCTTCATCTCTATACTGCATAAGTGATTGGTCATTGTCAGGTGACAGTTGAGCAGATCGCGTTTTCTATCTATTGTGTTTTTCTTTGCTCTCGTCCATGTATCCCAAAAATTATAGCCAATCTAGCAAAAAGTCATGGAAGGAATGTAATGAAGTCCAAGATCGGTGGCCATGCGGGATGCTGGCCGAACTTAGGCATTTTTTTTAAAGGGGCAATCATGTACAAGGCAGGTTTAGCCTGGTATATGATTGCCCCTTTAAAAGATGTCTGGGGTTGGCTGGCATCCCGCACGGCCGCTGAACTCCGACTTCATAACATCCCGGCCCATATTTGTAATCAGCACCACAAAGTTACCCCAAAATCGCTCTAATGTGTTTGCAATAAAAATAATGTGCTTTTTTTGTTGTTGATTTTTTCACCTGGAAAACATTCTCACGTAGGACTTTTCCCTTATTATCATAGAAAACTGGTGAAAGCAATATGAGTGCACCCTGATGACAATATATAAAAATATCCAGTGGCAGTTTAGTATACTTATTGTATCACAGTACTGTTGCTTTGTGCTTTTATTTATTATTTTGTTTACAATATTAGTCTCCCGTAACAATATTAGGCATTTACATGCGCCCATAGAAAGAGAGTAATCACATTTTTGTGTTCTTTAAAACAAACATCCCAGTATGCTTAGAAAGAGGATATATTTCCTCCTGTTCATTAGAAATCTAATTTGTTTAGTCACCTTTCCCACTGGATTAAACAAATATTATTATTTTCCTAGCTGTGTGAAACAAATATGGATTTAAGAATTTATTTGTCTACCTTCCGTTAAAAATACATGAACATTGAACACAAAAATGTTCTGTAAGCATAGTTTTATATTTAGCTCTTTTCCCTATTGGTTTTTTTGTATGGTATTTTATTCATCCTAGATTGAATGAAGACTGTATTTCTTCATTTAACACTTTTACACAAATCACATTGTGTTTATAAATATTTGATGAGGGCAAAGATAGTCTGATTATAAAAGTCTACATTTAAAGGAGTTACAATCTATAAAATGTATTGTATATTGCTAGTAGAAAAAAATGTCCACTTACAGGTGAAACAGGATACACACCATGGGCCGGATGGAGTTGGGTACAGGGGCAAACGCAGGATTTGTGAAGGGGGGTTTCCAAAGGGGGTGGGGCCAAGCATGGGCGGGGGGGCAGAGACTGGTGTGTGTGTGAGAATTTATATATATATATATATATATATATATATACACTGCAGACGACCCGGCACTCCTCACGCTCCCCAGCGTCACGCTTGTGCTCCCGTGCCCTCACCTCCTGGGTCCTGGATCCCATAGATAGCAATGCAAATAAGTGCGGCACTGGGAGACTTGTAACTGAAGGTGAAGAAATCGTGTCCTTTATTGTGTCAACGTTTCGGGGACGCAGCCCCTTCGTCAGGATCCTGACGAAGGGGCTGCGTCCCCGAAACGTTGACACAATAAAGGACACGATTTCTTCACCTTCAGTTACAAGTCTCCCAGTGCCGCACTTATTTGCATTGCTATATATATATATATATATATTCTTTCACACACTGTATATACACATATACTTCATATAAAAATACACATCTCACTGGACCAGCACTCTCCCACTGGTGCCCTCTGGATATTCAGAGTTCAAGGTGACAAAGGGGTGTCTCAGCCCCGAAACATTGGAGCTTTAGATGTGAATACGGGAGTGCCACTGCGTGGTTTTATATATATATATATATATATATATATATATTAGTGATGAGCGGGTTCGGTTTCTCGGAAACCGAACCCCCCCGAACTTCACCTTGTTTACACGGGTCCGAGGCAGGTTAGAACCTTCCCGCCTTGCTCGGCTAACCCGAGCGCGCCCGAACGTCATCATCCCGCTGTCGGATTCTCGCGAGATTCGGATTCTATATAAGCAGCCGCGCGTCGCCGCCATTTTCTCACTCGTGCATTGGAGATGATAGGGAGAGGACGTGGCTGGCGTCCTCTCCATTTATTGTAAAACTAGAGAAGTTGATTGGTTTATTGCTTTTGCTTAATTGTGGGGAGGATTGGGGAGCAGCTGTTAGGAGGATGAGTACAGTGCAGAGTTTTGCTGATAAGTGACCACCAGTTTTTTTATCCGTTCTCTGCCTGAAAAAAACGCTCCATACCATATCTGTGCTCAGTGTGCTGCATAATATATCTGTGCTGAGTGCTCACACTGCTTAATTGTGGGGACTGGGGAGCAGCTATAGCAGGAGTACAGTGCAGAGTGTTGCTGACAGTGACCACCAGTATACGTTGTCTGCCTGAAAAACACTCCATATCTGTGCTCAGTGTGCTGCTTTATTGTGGGGACTGGGGACCACCAGTATAATTAATATTATATAGGAGGAGTACAGTGCAGAGTGCACTGCTGTACCTACCTCTGTGTCGTCATCCATTAAGTATACTATCCATCTACATTCTATACCTGTGGTGCATTTTAGACAGTTTTGCAGTTTGCTGACAGTGTCCACCAGTATACTATATATATACTTATAGCAGTACGGTAGGCCACTGCTGTACTTACCTCTGTGTCGTCACTCGTCATCCATTAAGTATACTATCCATCTACATTCTATACCTGTGGTGCATTTTAGACAGTTTTTCAGTTTGCTGCCAGTGTCCACGAGTATACTATATATATACTTATAGCAGTACGGTAGGCCACTGCTGTACCTACCTCTGTGTCGTCACTCGTCATCCATTAAGTATACTATCCATCTACATTCTATACCTGTGGTGCATTTTAGACAGTTTTGCAGTTTGCTGCCAGTGTCGACCAGTATACTATATATATACTTATAGCAGTACGTTAGGCCAGTGCTGTACCTACCTCTGTGTCGTCACTCGTCATCCATTAAGTATACTATCCATCTACATTCCATACCTGTGGTGCATTTTAGACAGTTTTGCAGTTTGCTGCCAGTGTCCACCAGTATACTATATATATACTTATAGCAGTACGGTAGGCCACTGCTGTACCTACCTCTGTGTCGTCACTCGTCATCCATTAAGTATACTATCCATCTACATTCCATACCTGTGGTGCATTTTAGACAGTTTTGCAGTTTGCTGACAGTGTCCACCAGTATACTATATATATACTTATAGCAGTACGGTAGGCCACTGCTGTACCTAACTCTGTGTCGTCACTCGTCATCCATTAAGTATACTATCCATCTACATTCTATACCTGTGGTGCATTTTAGACAGTTTTGCAGTTTGCTGACAGTGTCCACCAGTATACTATATATATACTTATAGCAGTACGGTAGGCCACTGCTGTACCTACCTCTGTGTCGTCCCTCGTCATCCATTAAGTATACTATCCATCTACATTCTATACCTGTGGTGCATTTTAGACAGTTTTGCAGTTTGCTGCCAGTGTCCACCAGTATACCATATATATACTTATAGCAGTACGGTAGGCCACTGCTGTACCTACCTCTGTGTCGTCACTCGTCATCCATTAAGTATACTATCCATCTACATTCTATACCTGTGGTGCATTTTAGACAGTTTTACAGTTTGCTGACAGTGTCCACCAGTATACTATATATATACTTATAGCAGTACGGTAGGCCACTGCTGTACCTCCCTCTGTGTCGTCACTCGTCATCCATTAAGTATACTATCCATTTACATTCTATACCTGTGGTGCATTTTAGTTTTGCGCAGTAAATATAGTAGTAGGCCATTGCTATTGATACTGGCATATAATTCCACACATTAAAAAATGGAGAACAAAAATGTGGAGGTTAAAGGGAAAGATCAAGATCCACTTCCACCTCGTGCTGAAGCTGCTGCCACTAGTCATGGCCGAGACGATGAAATGCCATCAACGTCGTCTGCCAAGGCTGATGCCCAATGTCATAGTAGAGAGCATAAAAAATCCAAAACACAAAAGTTCAGTAAAATGACCCAAAAATCAAAATTAAAAGCGTCTGAGGAGAAGCGTAAACTTGCCAATATGCCATTTACGACATGGAGTGGCAAGGAACGGCTGAGGCCCTGGCCTATGTTTATGGCTAGTGGTTCAGCTTCACATGAGGATGGAAGCACTCATCCTCTCGCTAGAAAAAAGAAAAGACTTAAGCTGGCAAAAGCACAGCAAAGAACTGTGCGTTCTTCAAAATCACAAATGCCCAAGGAGAGTCCAATTGTGTCGGTTGCGATGCCTGACCTTCCCAACACTGGACGGGACGAGCTTGCGCCTTCCACCATTTGCACGCCCCCTGCAAGTGCTGGAAGGAGCACCAGCAGTCCAGTTCCTGATAGTCAAATTGAAGATGTCACTGTTGAAGTACACCAGGATGAGGATATGGGTGTTGCTGGCGCTGGGGAGGAAATTGACAAGGAGGATTCTGATGGTGAGGTGGTTTGTTTAAGTCAGGCACCCGGGGAGACACCTGTTGTCCGTGGGAGGAATATGGCCATTGACATGCCTGGTCAAAATACAAAAAAAATCAGCTCTTCGGTGTGGAATTATTTCAACACAAATGCGGACAACAGGTGTCAAGCCGTGTGTTGCCTTTGTCAAGCTGTAATAAGTAGGGGTAAGGACGTTAACCACCTCGGAACATCCTCCCTTATACGTCACCTGCAGCGCATTCATCATAAGTCAGTGACAAGTTAAAAAACTTTGGGTGACAGCGGAAGCAGTCCACTGACAACTAAATCCCTTCCTCTTGTAACCAAGCTCCTGCAAACCACACCACCAACTCCCTCAGTGTCAATTTCCTCCTTACCCAGGAAAGCCAATAGTCCTGCAGGCCATGTCACTGTCAAGTCTGACGAGTCCTCTCCTGCCTGGGATTCCTCCGATGCATCCTTGAGTGTAACGCCTACTGCTGCTGGCGCTGCTGTTGTTGCTGCTGGGAGTCGATCGTCATCCAAGAGGGGAAGTCGGAAGACCACTTGTACTACTTCCAGTAAGCAATTGACTGTCCAACAGTCCTTTGCGAGGAAGATGAAATATCACAGCAGTCATCCTGCTGCAAAGCAGATAACTCAGGCCTTGGCAGCCTGGGCGGTGAGAAACGTGGTTCCGGTATCCATCGTTAATTCAGAGGCAACTACAGACTTGATTGAGGTACTGTGTCCCCGGTACCAAATACCATCTAGGTTCCATTTCTCTAGGCAGGCGATACCGAAAATGTACACAGACCTCAGAAAAAGACTCACCAGTGTACTAAAAAATGCAGTTGTACCCAATGTCCACTTAACCACGGACATGTGGACAAGTGGAGCAGGGCAGACTCAGGACTATATGACTGTGACAGCCCACTGGGTAGATGTATTGCCTCCCACAGCAAGAACAGCAGTGGCGGCACCAGTAGCAGCATCTCGCAAACGCCAACTCGTTCCTAGGCAGGCTACGCTTTGTATCACCGCTTTCCAGAATAGGCACACAGCTGACAACCTCTTACGGCAACTGAGGAAGATCATCGCAGAATGGCTTACCCCAATTGGACTCTCCTGGGGATTTGTGACATCGGACAACGCCAGCAATATTGTGCGTGCATTACATCTGGGCAAATTCCAGCACGTCCCATGTTTTGCACATACATTGAATTTGGTGGTGCAGAATTATTTAAAAAACGACAGGGGCGTGCAAGAGATGCTGTTGGTGGCCCGAAGAATTGCGGGCCACTTTCGGCATTCAGGCACCGCGTACAGGAGACTGGAGCACCACCAAACATTCCTGAACCTGCCCTGCCATCATCTGAAGCAAGAGGTGGTAACGAGGTGGAATTCAACCCTCTATATGCTTCAGAGGATGGAGGAGCAGCAAAAGGCCATTCAAGCCTATACATCTGCCTACGATATAGGCAAAGGAGGGGGAATGCACCTGACTCAAGCGCAGTGGAGAATGATTTCAACGTTGTGCAAGGTTCTGCAACCCTTTGAACTTGCCACACGTGAAGTCAGTTCAGACACTGCCAGCCTGAGTCAGGTCATTCCCCTCATCAGGCTTTTGCAGAAGAAGCTGGAGACATTGAAGGAGGAGCTAAAATGGAGCGATTCCGCTAGGCATGTGGGACTTGTGGATGGAGCCCTTAATTCGCTTAACCAGGATTCACGGGTGGTCAATCTGTTGAAATCAGAGCACTACATTTTGGCCACCGTGCTCGATCCTAGATTTAAAACCTACATTGTATCTCTCTTTCCGGCAGACACAAGTCTGCAGAGGTTCAAAGACCTGCTGGTGAGAAAATTGTCAAGTCAAGCGGAACGTGACCCGTCAACATCTCCTCCTTCACATTCTTCCGCAACTGGGGGTGCGAGGAAAAGGCTAAGAATTCCTAGCCCACCCGCTGGCGGTGATGCAGGGCAGTCTGGAGCGAGTGCCACTGCTGACATCTGGTCCGGACTGAAGGACATGCCAATGATTACTGACATGTCGTCTACTGTCACTGCATATGATTCTCTCACCATGGAAAGAATGGTGGAGGATTATATGAGTGACCGCATCCAAGTAGGCACGTCAGACAGTCCGTACGTATACTGGCAGGAAAAAGAGGCAATTTGGAGGCCCTTGCACAAACTGGCTTTATTCTACCTAAGTTGCCCTCCCTCCAGTGTGTACTCCGAAAGAGTGTTTAGTGCTGCCGCTCACCTTGTCAGCAATCGGCGTACGAGGTTACTTCCAGAAAATGTGGAGAAGATGATGTTCATCAAAATGAATTATAATCAATTCCTCTGTGGAGACATTCACCAGCAGCAATTGCCTCCAGAAAGTACACGGGGACCTGAGATGGTGGATTCCAGTGGGGACGAATTAATAATCTGTGAGGAGGGGGATGTACACAGTGAAAGGGGTGAGGAATCGGAGGATGATGATGAGGTGGACATCTTGCCTCTGTAGAGCCAGTTTGTGCAAGGAGAGATTGATTGCTTCTTTTTTGGTGGGGGCCCAAACCAACCAGTCATTTCAGTCACAGTCGTGTGGCAGACCCTGTCGCTGAAATGATGGGTTCGTTAAAGTGTGCCTGTCCTGTTTATTCAACATAAGGGTGGGTGGGAGGGCCCAAGGACAATTCCATCTTGCACCTCTTTTTTCTTTCATTTTTCTTTGCATCATGTGCTGTTTGGGGACAATTTTTTGGAAGTGCCATCCTGTCTTGATTGACGCTGCAGTGCCACTCCTAGATGGGCCAGGTGTTTGTGTCGGCCACTTGTGTCGCTTAGCTTAGTCAAACAGCCACCTTGGTGCGCCTCTTTTTTTCTTTGCATCATGTGCTGTTTGGGGACAATTTTTTGGAAGTGCCATCCTGTCTTGATTGACACTGCAGTGCCACTCCTAGATGGGCCAGGTGTTTGTGTCGGCCACTTTTGTCGCTTAGCTTAGTCAAACAGCCACCTTGGTGCGCCTCTTTTTTTCTTTGCATCATGTGCTGTTTGGGGACAATTTTTTGGAAGTGCCATCCTGTCTTGATTGACACTGCAGTGCCACTCCTAGATGGGCCAGGTGTTTGTGTCGGCCACTTGTGTCGCTTAGCTTAGTCACACAGCGACCTTGGTGCGCCTCTTTTTTTCTTTGCATCATGTGCTGTTTGGGGACAATTTTTTTGAAGTGCCATCCTGCCTGACACTGCAGTGCCACTCCTAGATGGGCCAGGTGTTTGTGTCGGCCACTTGTGTCGCTTAGCTTAGTCACATAGCGACCTTGGTGCGCCTCTTTTTTTCTTTGCATCATGTGCTGTTTGGGGACTATTTTTTTGAAGTGCCATCCTGCCTGACACTGCAGTGCCACTCCTAGATGGGCCAGGTGTTTGTGTCGGCCACTTGTGTCGCGTAGCTTAGTCACACAGCGACCTTGGTGCGCCTCTTTTTTTCTTTGCATCATGTGCTGTTTGGGGACAATTTTTTTGAAGTGCCATCCTGCCTGACACTGCAGTGCCACTCCTAGATGGGCCAGGTGTTTGTGTCGGCCACTTGTGTCGCTTAGCTTAGCCATCCAGCGACCTCGGTGCAAATTTTAGGACTAAAAATAATATTGTGAGGTGTTCAGAATAGACTGGAAATGAGTGGAAATTATGGTTATTGAGGTTAATAATACTATGGGATCAAAATGACCCCCAAATTCTATGGTTTAAGCTGTTTTTTTAGGGTTTTTTGAAAAAAACACCCGAATCCAAAACACACCCGAATCCGCCAAAAAATTTTCGGTGAGGTTTTGCCAAAACGCGTCCGAATCCAAAACACGGCCGCGGAACCGAACCCAAAACCAAAACACAAAACCCGAAAAATTTCCGGTGCACATCACTAATATATATATATATATATATATATATATATATATATATATATAGGCATAAGTCTACAGTCATTCCAGCTAGCTGCCCATCTTTTTGGGGACTTCAGAGGAACAAATATAGCAGGTTCCAGCAGTTTTGCACAATCCCTGCATTTTGTCATCTAACGTGCCCACGACGTTCTGCCGCCTAAAAGCCCCCCCCCGCGCCACACACACCGCAGCTTGATGCAGGCTGCAGGTATCTCCAACTCCTTACCTGCAGCCGGAAGACAGACGCACGGAGGAGAGGGCGCATCACCCGACTAGCCCAGCCCATGAAAACTGCCTGGTGGGAGCTGCGAGCTTATGCTGCAGCTCCCCTTAGCAATAGAGGCAGCCTGCCATATTTCTGTGTATGTGATGAGGCAGCTGCCGCATCACTGACACAGCTCCTCCATCTCCCCTCATAAAAAAACAACAATCCTTCAGATGCAATGATGGATCGGTGGCAGGGGGGGTTTCTAGGTACTCAGAAACACCCCCCCCCCCCCCCTGCGTGCGTTAGTGGGGTATGCGTGACCGGCGGTCACCATACCAAAGCTGGCATCCTGGCTTTTAGATGCCCGGCAGGGTGGGGGCAGGGCTTGTGAGCGCAACGAAGTTTCTTGCGGGCTCGATTCACACTCTATGGGTGTTGTGGACACCCATAGAGTGGCAATAGTCCCTGTTAGTCGGCATGCCGACTGTCGGGACTTAAAGGGGGCGCAATTCAGGTATTGTGACTGGAAGTCTCCTGACCGCCAGTCACGTAACTACCTCCCGCCAGATGAAATGATGCCCGAGTTCAGTCGCCATGCTGGGTGCCACCAATACTGTGTAATTTTTTTAAAGGGTCAATCACTTACAAGGCATGGCCGCCGAACATGGGCGTCATTACATCCGGTCCCATATAAGACTTTTTTAAAGCCATTGGCTTTCCTAAATAGTTGTTATAATACAGTATCTTCTGACCAGCATGCATTGCTTCTTTGAACATGGCTTTTTTTGTCCACACCGTACAAAATCTAGCAAATTTCTTCCAATGTGGTTTCAGATTTTTGCAATTGGTTATGTGAACCAAAAGGCGGGACTTCCAGTTGCAAACCTCCACAGAAATCTGGTGCAAAGCTTTTATCAGGGTTGCCAACAGGCATGTATAGAGAAAGCTTTCAAAGTTATGTGAGTGTATTGATATTTATAAGTACTAGAGGTTAAATAGATAGATTTAAAGGCTTTATATGACTTCTCTATATTAGCCACTGGGACATGAAAAAAGTAGAGCATGACAATTTCCCATTGTTCCCGCACCATCATCTTCTAAGCCTGGTGTGAGCAGGAGCACCAGGACATAGGGCCTAATTCAAGGTTGATCGCAAAAGCAAAATCTTCCTCTAATGGGCAAAACCATGTGCAGTGCAGGGGGGGCAGATATAACATGTGCAGAGAGAGTTATATTTGGGTGTGGTGTGTTCAAACTGAAATCTAAATTGCAGTGTAAAAATAAAGCAGCCAGTATTTACCCAGCACAGAAACAATATATCCCACCCAAATCTAACTCTTTTTGCACATGTTATATCTGCTTTTTAAGTTGGAGCAGTCTCCCTCTGGTGGCTCAGCTGTTCATTAACAGCAGCCGCCAAGGAGCTCCTCCATGTACAATCAGACTTGCGGGATAGTGAAGGGAAATCCTGCGAGACCCTGACTGTGAGCCACCGGCGTCTGCTGCTCTGACCGCTGCTAGCCAGGCTGTTGCTTCATGACACATCCAACTGTGTGTGTGTGTGTGTGTGTGTGTGTGTGTGTGTGTTTGTCATGCAGTGGGGGGGATGACAAACACACACACACACGGTTGGATGTGTCATGAAGCAACAGCCTGGCTAGCAGCGGTCAGAGCAGCAGACGCCGGTGGCTCCCTCTAATAGCGCTGCATGTCGGTTGGCTCCAATTCTAATATTGGGGGCCCCCGCACCTTCATTGCCCTGGGCCCCACCAGCCTTAATCCAGCCCTGCCTAAAATCCTACTGGTTTTAACCTCCCCTAATGCTCAAATGATTCATAACAGTGAAAAGACATTGTGATTGTCTGTACAGACTATCACTTTTATTAATATACAGCTTTGTTCTTCACTCCTGAAATAGTCATGCTCTCCTGATCTGCATCTTTGAAGCACAAACGCTATCACAATTGAAGTAAGACCCAATGTCTAAAACTCAGAGCTAGTATGATTTTACAATAGGCAATTTTCACTCAGCACATTAACAACATTTCTAAAATTGTGCCCTATCCCCACCTTTGTCTTATTTATTCTGTGTGGCATAATGTAAACTGGGGGAACTGTGGGCATGTGTACTGGAGGCAATACAATGTGGCATATTGTCAACTTGGGGAACTACAATATGACATAATATGAACTGGAGGCACTGTGTTGTACAATGTGAATTTGGGCACTACTATGGGACATAACATTAACTAGCGCACCACTACATATCTTCCAACATGACCCATTTCATTAGGTACAAAATGCTCTGTTCCTAGATTTTCTTGCCAGTGGCAGTTGCAGAGGTGGGGCTGCAGCACAGTCCAAAATTCAAATAGGGGAGCCACACCAACATAAGTCCTGACAGGCAATGTTTGGCAGTTTGGGGGTAGCAGTTGGTCTGGCTCCCCTATCTGAATTTTGGACTGTGCTGCAGCCCCACCTCTGGAGACCCACTGGAAAGGTAGTCCAGAAACAGAGCATTTTGTACCTAATGGAATGGGTTATGTTTAGTGATGTGCACCGGAAATTTTTCAGGTTTTCTGTGTTGGTTTTGGATTCGGTTCCGCGGCCGTGTTTTGGATTCGGACGCGTTTTAGCAAACCCTCCCTGAAATTTTTTTGTCGGATTCGGGTGTGTTTTAGATTTGGGTGTTTTTTTACAAAAATCCCTCAAAAACAGCTTAAATAATAGAATTTGGGGGTCATTTTGATCCCATAGTATTATTAACCTTAATAACCATAATTTCCACTCATTTCCAGTCTATTCTGAACACCTCACACCTCACAATATTATTTTTAGTCCTAAAATTTGCACCAAGGTCTCTGGATGGCTAAGCTAAGCAACCCAGGTGGCCGGCACAAACACCTGGCCCATCTAGGAGTGGCACTGCAGTGTCAGACAGGATGGCAGATTTAAAAAATAGTCCCCAAACAGCACATGATGTAAAGAAAAAAAGAGGGGCACCAAGGTCGCTGGATGGCTAAGCTAAGCGACCAAGTGGCCGACACAAACACCTGGCCCATCTAGGAGGGGCACTGCAGTGTCAGACAGGATGGCACTTCAAAAAATAGTCCCCAAACAGCACATGATGCAAAGATAAATGAAAGAAAAAAGAGGTGCAAGATGGAATTGTCCTTGGGCCCTCCCACCCACCCTTATGTTGTATAAACAGTAGTGATGAGCGGGTTCGGTTTTACTCGGTTCTCAAAACAGAACCAATAAGATGCCGTTTTGAGAACCGAGTAAAACCGAGTAAAACCGAACCCGCTCATCACTAATAAACAGGACATGCACACTTTAACAAACCCATCATTTCAGCGACAGGGTCTGCCACACGACTGTGACTGAAATGACTGGTTGATTTGGGCCCCCACCAAAATAGAAGCAATCAATCTCTCCTTGCACAAACTGGCTCTACAGAGGCAAGATGTCCACCTCTTCCTCATCGTCCGATTCCTCACCCCTTTCACTGTGTACATCCCCCTCCTCACAGAGTATTAATTCGTCCCCACTGGAATCCACCATCTCAGGTCCCTGTGTACTTTCTGGAGACAATTGCTGGTGAATGTCTCCACGGAGGAATTGATTATAATTCATTTTGATGAACATCATCTTCTCCACATTTTCTGGAAGTAACCTCGTACGCCGATTGCTGACAAGGTGAGCGGCTGCACTAAAAACTCTTTCGGAGTACACACTGGAGGGGGGGCAACTTAGGTAAAATAAAGCCAGTTTGTGCAAGGGCCTCCAAATTGCCTCTTTTTCTTGCCAGTATATGTACGGACTGTCTGACGTGCCTACTTGGATGCGGTCACTCATATAATCCTCCACCATTCTTTCAATGGTGACAGAATCATATGCAGTGACAGTAGACGACATGTCAGTAATTGTTGGCAGGTCTTTCAGTCCGCACCAGATGTCAGCACTCGTTCCAGACTGCCCTGCATTACCGCCAGCGGGTGGGCTCGGAATTCTTAGCCTTTTCCTCGCAGCCCCAGTTGCGGGAGAATGTGAAGGAGGAGCTGTTGACGGGTCACGTTCCGCTTGACTTGACAAGTTTCTCACCAGCAGGTCTTTGCACCTCTGCAGACTGGTGTCTGCCGGAAAGAGAGATACAACGTAGGCTTTAAACCTAGGATCGAGCACGGTGGCCAAAATGTAGTGCTCTGATTTCAACAGATTGACCACCCGTGAATCCTGGTTAAGCGAATTAAGGGCTCCATCCACAAGTCCCACATGCCTAGCGGAATCGCTCCATTTTAGCTCCTCCTTCAATCTCTCCAGCTTCTTCTGCAAAAGCCTGATGCGGGGAATGACCTGACACAGGCTGGCAGTGTCTGAACTGACTTCACGTGTGGCAAGTTCAAAGGGTTGCAGAATCTTGCACAACGTTGAAATCATTCTCCACTGCGCTTGAGTAGGTGCATTCCCCCTCCTTTGCCTATATCGTAGGCAGATGTATAGGCTTGAATGGCCTTTTGCTGCTCCTCCATCCTCTGAAGCATATAGAGGGTTGAATTCCACCTCGTTACCACCTCTTGCTTCAGATGATGGCAGGGCAGGTTCAGGAGTGTTTGCTGGTGCTCCAGTCTTCAGCACGCGGTGGCTGAATGCCGAAAGTGGCCTGCAATTCTTCGGGCCACCGACAGCATCTCTTGCATACCCCTGTCGTTTTTTTAAAATAATTCTGCACCACCAAATTCAATGTATGTGCAAAACATGGTACGTGCTGGAATTTGCCCACATGTAATGCACGAACAGTATTGGTGGCGTTGTCCGATGTCACAAATTCCCAGGAGAGTCCAATTTGGGTAAGCCATTCTGCGATGATGTTCCTCAGTTTCCGTAAGAGGTTGTCAGCTGTGTGCCTCTTATGGAAAGCGGTGATACAAAGCGTAGCCTGCCTAGGAACGAGTTGGCGTTTGCGAGATTCTGCTACTGGTGCCGCCGCTGCTGTTCTTGCTGCGGGAGGCAATACATCTACCCAGTGGGCTGTCACAGTCATATAGTCCTGAGTCTGCCCTGGTCCACTTGTATACATGTCTGTGGTTAAGTGGACATTGGGTACAACTGCATTTTTTAGGACACTGGTGACTCTTTTTCTGAGGTCTGTGTACATTCTCGGTATCGCCTGCCTAGAGAAGTGGAACCTAGATGGTATTTGGTACTGGGGACACACTAACTCAATAAATTGTCTAATTCCCTGTGAATTAACGGTGGATACCGGACACACGTTTAACACCACCCAGGCTGCCAAGGCCTGAGTTATCTGCTTTGCAGCAGGATGACTGCTGTGATATTTCATCTTCCTCGCAAAGGACTGTTGGACAGTCAATTGCTTACTGGAAGTAGTACAAGTGGTCTTCCGACTTCCCCTCTGGGATGACGATTGACTCCCAGCAGCAACAACAGCAGCGCCAGCAGCAGTAGGCATAACACTCAAGGATGCATCGGAGGAATCCCAGGCAGGAGAGGACTCGTCAGACTTGCCAGTGACATGGCCTGCAGGACTGTTGGCTTTCCTGTCTAAGGAGGAAATTGACACTGAGGGAGTTGGTGGTGTGGTTTGCAGGAGCTTGGTTACAAGAGGAAGGGATTTAGTTGTCAGTGGACTGCTTCCACTGTCACCCAAAGTTTTTGAACTAGTCAATGACTTCTGATGAATGCGCTCCAGGTGACGTATAAGGGAGGATGTTCCTAGGTGGTTAACGTCCTTACCCCTACTTATTGCAGCTTGACTAAGGCAACACACGGCTTGACACCTGTTGTCCGCATTTATGTTAAAATAATTCCACACCGGAGAGGTGATTTTTTTTTTGTATTTTGACCAGGCATGTCAATGGCCATATTCGTCCCACAGACAACA
Source organism: Pseudophryne corroboree (assembly GCF_028390025.1). Classification (NCBI taxonomy): domain Eukaryota; kingdom Metazoa; phylum Chordata; class Amphibia; order Anura; family Myobatrachidae; genus Pseudophryne; species Pseudophryne corroboree. Next base: position 739,687,555 of record NC_086448.1, on the reverse strand, counting down.
GGTGTCTCCCCGGGTGCCTGACTTAAACAAACCACCTCACCATCAGAATCCTCCTTGTCAATGTCCTCCTCAGCGCCAGCAACACCCATATCCTCATCCTGGTGTACTTCAACAGTGATATCTTCAATTTGACTATCAGGAACTGGACTGCGGGTGCTCCTTCCAGCACTTGCAGGGGGCGTGCAAATGGTGGAAGGTGCCACCTCTTCCCATCCAGTGTTGGGAAGGTCAGGCATCGCAACCGACACAATTGGACTCTCCTTGGGGATTTGTGATTTAGAAGAACGTACAGTTCTTTACTGTGCTTTTACCAGCTTAAGTCTTTTAATTTTTCTAGCGGGAGGATGAGTGCTTCTATCCTCATGTGAAGCTGAACCACTAGCCATAAACATAGGACAGGGCCTCAATCGTTCCTTGCCACTCCGTGTCATAAATGGCATATTGGCAAGTTTACGCTACTCATCAGACGCTTTTAATTTTGATTTTTGGGTCATTTTACTGAACTTTTGTTTTTTGAATTTTACATGCTCTTTAGTATAACATTGGTCATCGGCCTTGGCAGACGACGTTGATGGCATTTAATTATCTCGGCTATGACTAGTGGCAGCAGCTTCAGCACGAGGTGGAAGTGGATCTTGATCTTTCCCTATTTTACCCTCCATATTTTTGTTCTCCATTTTTTAATGTGTGGAATTATATGCCAGTAATATATATCAATAGCAATGTCCTACTGTACCATACTGCTATATATATACTGGTGGTCAGCAAAATTCTGCACTGTCCTCCTATATACTGCGCACAACTAAAATGCAGCACAGGTATGGATGGATAGTATACTTGACGACACAGAGGTAGAGCAGTGGACTACTGTACCATACTGCTATATATACATTGGTGGTAATCAAAATTCTGCACTGTCCTCCTACTATATACTGCGCACAACTAAAATGCAGCACAGGTATGGATGGATAGTATACTTGACGACACAGAGGTAGAGCAGTGGACTACTGTACCGTACTGCTATGTATATACTGGTGGTCAGCAAAATTCTGCACTGTCCTCCTACTATATACTGCACACAACTAAAATGCAGCACAGGTATGGATGGATAGTATACTTGACGACACAGAGGTAGAGCAGTGGACTACTGTTCCGTACTGCTATATATATACTGGTGGTCAGCAAAATTCTGCACTGTCCTCCTACTATATACTGCGCACAACTAAAATGCAGCAGAGGTATGGATGGATAGTACACTTGACGACACAGAGGTAGAGCAGTGGACTACTGTACTGTACTGCTATATATACATTCTGGTGGTCAGCAAAATTCTGCACTGTCCTCCTACTATATACTGCGCACAACTAAAATGCAGCACAGGTATGGATGGATAGTATACTTGACGACACAGAGGTAGAGCAGTGGACTACTGTACTGTTCTGTACTACTATATATATACTGGTGGTCAGCAAAATTCTGCACCGTCCTCCTACTATATACTGCGCACAACTAAAATGCAGCACAGGTATGAATGGATAGTATACTTGATGACACAGAGGTAGAGCAGTGGACTACTGTACTGTACTGCTATATATATATATACTGGTGGTCAGCAAAATTCTGCACTATCCTCCTACTATATACTAAACACAACTAAAATGCAGCACAGGTATGGATGGACAGTATACTTGACGACACAGAGGTAGAGCAGTGGACTACTGTACCGTACTGCTATATATATACTGGTGGTCAGCAAAATTCTGCACTGTCCTCCTACTATATACTGCGCACAACTAAAATGCAGCAGAGGTGTGGATGGATAGTACACTTGACGACACAGAGGTAGAGCAGTGGACTACTGTACTGCTATATATATATACTGGTGGTCAGCAAAATTCTGCACTGTCCTCCTACTTTATACTGCGCACAACTAAAATGCAGCACAGGTATGGATGGATAGTATACTTGATGACACAGAGGTAGAGCAGTGGACTACTGTACTTTACTGTACTACTATATATATACTGGTGGTCAGCAAAATTCTGCACTGTCCTCCTACTATATACTGCGCACAACTAAAATGCAGCACAGGTATGAATGGATAGTATACTTGACGACACAGAGGTAGAGCAGTGGACTACTGTACTCTACTGCTATATATATACTGGTGGTCAGCAAAATTCTGCACTATCCTCCTACTATATACTGCACACAACTAAAATGCAGCACAGGTATGGATGGACAGTATACTTGACGACACAGAGGTAGAGCAGTGGACTACTGTACCGTACTGCTATATATATACTGGTGGTCAGCAAAATTCTGCACTGTCCTCCTACTATATACTGCGCACAACTAAAATGCAGCACAGGTATGGATGGATAGTATACTTGACGACACAAAGGTAGAGCAATGGACTACTGTACCATACTGCTATATATATACTGGTGGTCAGCAAAATTCTGCACTGTCCTCCTACTATATACTACGCACAACTAAAATGCAGCACAGGTATGGATGGACAGTATACTTGATGACAGAGGTAGAGCAGTGGACTACTGTACCGTACTGCTATATATATACTGGTGGTCAGAAAAATTCTGCACTGTCCTCCTACTATATACTGCTCACAACTAAAATGCAGCACAGGTATGGATGGATAGTATACTTGATGACACAGAGGTAGAGCAGTGGACTACTGTACCGTACTGCTATATATATACTGGTGGTCAGAAAAATTCTGCACTGTCCTCCTACTATATACTGCTCACAACTAAAATGCAGCAGAGGTATGGATGGATAGTACACTTGACGACACAGAGGTAGAGCAGTGGACTACTGTACTGTACTGCTATATATACATTCTGGTGGTCAGCAAAATTCTGCACTGTCCTCCTACTATATACTGCGCACAACTAAAATGCAGCACAGGTATGGATGGATAGTATACTTGACGACACAGAGGTAGAGCAGTGGACTACTGTACTGTTCTGTACTACTATATATATACTGGTGGTCAGCAAAATTCTGCACTGTCCTCCTACTATATACTGCGCACAACTAAAATGCAGCACAGGTATGAATGGATAGTATACTTGACGACACAGAGGTAGAGCAGTGGACTACTGTACTGTACTGCTATATATATATACTGGTGGTCAGCAAAATTCTGCACTATCCTCCTTCTATATACTAAACACAACTAAAATGCAGCACAGGTATGGATGGACAGTATACTTGACGACACAGAGGTAGAGCAGTGGACTACTGTACCGTACTGCTATATATATACTGGTGGTCAGCAAAATTCTGCACTGTCCTCCTACTATATACTGCGCACAACTAAAATGCAGCAGAGGTGTGGATGGATAGTACACTTGACGACACAGAGGTAGAGCAGTGGACTACTGTACTGCTATATATATATACTGGTGGTCAGCAAAATTCTGCACTGTCCTCCTACTTTATACTGCGCACAACTAAAATGCAGCACAGGTATGGATGGATAGTATACTTGATGACACAGAGGTAGAGCAGTGGACTACTGTACTTTACTGTACTACTATATATATACTGGTGGTCAGCAAAATTCTGCACTGTCCTCCTACTATATACTGCGCACAACTAAAATGCAGCACAGGTATGAATGGATAGTATACTTGACGACACAGAGGTAGAGCATTGGACTACTGTACTGTACTGCTATATATATACTGGTGGTCAGCAAAATTCTGCACTATCCTCCTACTATATACTGCACACAACTAAAATGCAGCACAGGTATGGATGGACAGTATACTTGACGACACAGAGGTAGAGCAGTGGACTACTGTACCGTACTGCTATATATATACTGGTGGTCAGAAAAATTCTGCACTGTCCTCCTACTATATACTGCGCACAACTAAAATGCAGCACAGGTATGGATGGATAGTATACTTGACGACACAAAGGTAGAGCAATGGACTACTGTACCGTACTGCTATATATATACTGGTGGTCAGCAAAATTCTGCACTGTCCTCCTACTATATACTACGCACAACTAAAATGCAGCACAGGTATGGATGGACAGTATACTTGATGACAGAGGTAGAGCAGTGGACTACTGTACCGTACTGCTATATATATACTGGTGGTCAGAAAAATTCTGCACTGTCCTCCTACTATATACTGCTCACAACTAAAATGCAGCACAGGTATGGATGGATAGTATACTTGATGACACAGAGGTAGAGCAGTGGACTACTGTACCGTACTGCTATATATATACTGGTGGTCAGAAAAATTCTGCACTGTCCTCCTACTATATACTGCGCACAGCTAAAATGCAGCACAGGTATGGATGGATAGTATACTTGACGACACAGAGGTAGAGCAGTGGACTACTGTACCGTACTGCTATATATATACTGGTGGTCAGCAAAATTCTGTACTGTCCTCCTACTATATACTACGCACAACTAAAATGCAGCACAGGTATGGATGGATAGTATACTTGATGGCACAGAGGTAGAGCAGTGGACTACTGTACCGTACCGCTATATATATACTGGTGGTCAGAAAAATTCTGCACTGTCCTCCTACTATATACTGCGCACAACTAAAATGCAGCACAGGTATGGATGGATAGTATACTTGTAGACATAGAGGTAGAGCAGTGGACTACTGTACTGTACTGCTATATATATACTGGTGGTCAGCAAAATTCTGCACTGTCCTCCTACTATATACTGTGCACAACTAAAATGCAGCACAGGTATGGATGGATAGTATACTTGATGACACAGAGGTAGAGCAGGGGACTACTGTACCGTACTGCTATATATATACTGGTGGTAATCAAAATTCTGCACTGTCCTCCTACTATATACTGCGCACAACTAAAATGCAGCACAGGTATGGATGGATAGTATACTTGATGACACAGAGGTAGAACAGTGGACTACTGTACCGTACTGCTATATATATACTGGTGGTCAGAAAAAATCTGCACTGTCCTACTATATACTGCGCACAACTAAAATGCAGCACAGGTATGGATGGATAGTATACTTGTAGACACAGAGGTAGAGCAGTGGACTACTGTACCATACTGCTATATATATACTGGTGGTCAGCAAAATTCTGCACTGTCCTCCTACTATATACTGTGCACAACTAAAATGCAGCACAGGTATGGATGGATAGTATACTTGACGACACAGAGGTAGAGCAGTGGACTACTGTACCGTACTGCTATATAAATTCTGGTGGTCAGCAAAATTCTGCACTGTCCTCCTACTATATACTGCGCACATCTAAAATGCAGCACATGTATGGATGGATAGTATACTTGGCGACACAGAGGTAGAGCAGTGGACTACTGTACTGTACTGTACTGCTATATATATACTGGTGGTCAGCAAAATTCTGCACTGTCCTCCTACTATATACTGTGCACAACTAAAATGCAGCAATGCAGCACAGGTATGGATGGATAGTATACTTGACGACACAGAGGTAGAGCAGTGGACTACTGTACCGTACTGCTATATATATACTGGTGGTCAGCAAAATTCTGCACTGTCCTCCTACTATATACTGTGCACAACTAAAATGCAGCACAGGTATGGATGGATAGTATACTTGACGACACAGAGGTAGAGCAGTGGACTACTGTACCGTACTGCTATATATATACTGGTGGTCAGCAAAATTCTGCACTGTCCTCCTACTATATACTGCGCACAACTAAAATGCAGCAGAGGTATGGATGGATAGTATACTTGACGACACAGAGGTAGAGCAGTGGACTACTGTACCGTACTGTGTTATATATATACTGGCGGTCACAGCAAAATTCTGCACTGTCCTCCTACTATATACTACAATGCAGCACAGATATGGAGCGTTTTTCTGACAGAGAACGTAGATATTTTCAGCACACTGAGCACAGATATTTGCAAGCACACTGAGCACAGATATTTGCACTTGCAGCACACTGAGCACAGATATTTGCAGCACACTGAGCACAGATAATTGCAGCACACTGAACACAGAAACTGAGAGAACGCAGACATGTCCTCTCGCTATCATCTCCAAAGCACGAGTAAAAATGGCGGAGACGCGCGGCTACTTATATAGAATACGAATCTCGCGAGAATCCGACAGCGGGATGATGACGTTCGGGCGTGCTCGGGTTAACCGAGCAAGGCGGGAAGATCCGAGGCTACCTCGGAACCGTGTAAAATGGGTGAAGTTCGGGGGGGTTCGTATACGGAGGAACCGAACCCGCTTATCACTAGTTATGTTGGAGGGTATGCCACTATACTCTACTTCATAAAATGAACAACTTCTATGAAGAGAGATGTCTCTCTAGAAGGGGCAAGCGGCCCCTTAAGTACGTTGCTATGGGGCCCACAACTTTCTGGCTCTGCCCCTGGCTGCCCTCTTGTTCTGTAATCCTGGGCCCTTTAGCTGACCCCTAGGTGCCTTTGCGATACCTCAAAAGTAGATATGTGCGCGCACCCCTGTATTTTGGTTTGAACCAGGACTCTGTTCAGATTGGATCTCCACGGGCAATCCGGACCAGGTCTTGGTTTAATTCAGATCAACTAAATTCTGGTGGATTCAGATTTCTGGCGAACTAACTACAATTACATTACACCGATTGCTGGTGCCACTTAATTAGTGACCTGCGCTGTCAGCAGACATGGTTAGATGCTGTCACTTCTTCTACATGCCTAACCAGACCAGGGAGTGTGTAAACCTCTCAGCTGATGCTCAGTCACTAACATGGCAGCATCCTGATGGGACAGAATAAGACCTGAAAGGGAGTTTACAAGCATGGTATGAAAGAGGGTGGAGTGGGGAAATTTGAGATGAACCGGCAGATGCTGGGTCCATTTACTAGTCTATGTAATGAAACTAAAAATGTATGTCATTAGTTTTGGGTCTAGATCATCTTGATGTTTTGATTTTGGTTTTGCAAAACCCCCCTCAAGTGTTTTGGGGTTTGTATTTGTATCTGGGTTTCTTTAATACTCGACAAACAGCGAAAATCATGTAGCTTGGACCATTGTTTGTTCCTATAGTATTATTGCCTTCAAGGACAAACATTTTGACCTGCTCACCATACATTTTCCTGAGGAAAATGGCACCTGAAATCACCAAGGAGGGACTTATATGCAATCTAAAACCCCACATTCAATTTTTAAATTCAAGTTAAGAAATTGACGGAAGACCCAACTCGGGACTCGGCCCATTCAGATCCCCAAAAGTGATCCGAGTTGGGACTCAGTTCTACTAGGATCCCCAAAGTTCGGGTGTGTTTGGTTTTCACCAAAACCGAACCGCCCATCTCCAGTATTAAAAATGCTACCACGTTCCTACACTGACCCAGCCAAACATAGCTCCACAGAGAACCTTCAAGTAGGTAGAGGCTGGCAGATACACAGGGGAAGTTGAAAGTGAAACAGAGTAACCAGGGGAGAAAGGACAGGGAGGTATTGTGACATGTCATGGTACAGATTCATTACTTCATTATTGTTATATATTTATTTTATTTTTTAATGAAACCATGTATATCACAAGAAGCAGGACCAGGGGTGACTAAGTTGAGGGATCCTCCTCCAATAAAATGACCCTTCACCCTGACCCCCTTCCCCAATACGGCCACAGTGCAACCCCCCTTGCCTCATGCCACCCGGGTACTCACTGTGGCAGGCTTCTTCCGGTTCTGTGCTCTGCATGCAGGACAGATCAGCTCTCAAGTCCCCTCATCAGCAACACAGATGTGATGTGTAATGTGCTGCTGATGGGGGCACTCGGGAGCTGCTCTCTGCCGTATGCAGGGTGTGTATGCACAATGCACAGCAGCGGCATCCCCTGTCCAGGAACAGGTGCAGCTGGGCACTTATTCTCAGCAGTTGCAGGGTCAGATTGACTCTGTGTGGTGGACCCCAAAGCGACTTCCCCTGTCGTCGTTTCCCACAACACCACCACCCTTAATTCGGCCCTGATAAGAAGCACTGACATTAACTTCAAGGAGGTCCATAAGCACTCATCTGCTTTTTATAGTCAAGGAATTCCATCTACTTCTCATATAATAAGACACAACTTTAACGGTAAACATAGAAAACCTTCTACAAACTATTTCTACAGCTGAAGGCCAAAATCTAAACTTGATCCACAGTCTATTGACCCTGCAGCTCCTATACTCTTAAGTGCTAATGCCACCAGGGCAATATAAGAACTATCATTCAAACAAGCAAGAAAGTAATGCAGAAAGGAAACCTTTTATACATGCAAATAGGATTGCGCACCACGTTTGTCTGAGGACTATTTTTCTAAATACTGTACACTTCCTTTGTTACAATAGTTCAATTGCTTTTGAAGTGGCTAATTATATCTAATTATAAGTACTTAATACATCAGATTCGAGAAGAAATGCTGACACTTGTAATGGCATTATAGCAAGTTTCATAATTTACACTCAGATACCATGAGCTGATAAAGAGCTTGCCAGTTTGCTTTAGAACTGTTGGGGAAGGGGGTAACAACACAGGTACTTTTTATTGCATAACTAACTATTTGATGAGTAAATTATCAAACGTATCATGAAAATAATCCAAATGCTTATTAAAACCCTGCATTTCTTCAAATGCCCTTTTAACAGTGTGATTTGAGTACATTTGTAGGAATATAATAAACAAAGCCTGATCAACAATAGGGCAGCTGGGCTGGTTGCCCAGGGACTCCCACACACACTTACAAGCCCCCACATGTAGCTACATCACCCAGTAGCGGATCCAGGGCAGTGGGGGCGATCACGCGCACTCACTTTATAGGCACTTTGGATGGCCGGGACCTTCTTGGTGTTTCAGCTTCTCCCCGGGGCCAAGCTCACAGCAGGCTCCATTTCCTCCTTCACTGACAGTCTTGCATTGAATACAATAAATGAAGAGGCAAAACCGGCTGAGATCTTGGATCGAGGGGGTCTACTGTCTGAAGTGCCTAGGGAGAAGGTGTGTGTGCTAACACTGTACTTTTAAGAACATCGCCAGGGTTGAACTGCCCTTCTGGCACTCCTGGCAAATGGCAGAAGGGCCAATGGGCTGATGGCCACACATAGAGATTGGGCTAGCCAAGCAACTCAGCCTTCCGGCACTCTGCTCAGCTGCCTGGCTCTCATAGACAGGGCTGGCCAAGCAGCTCTGCCTCCCAGCACTATACTAGGCACCAGGCATAGAGAGACGGGGGCGTGCTACAAGGCTATTGCCCTGTGAGCCATGAATACGTGCACTTTTCATGCGCATGTTAGAGATGTAAAACAGCCCCAATCTGTCTCTGAACATCGCCAACATATCATATTGTCAGTTTATATTGGTAACGCCAAATATTGGTCACGCCAAACATTGCTTTGAATTTGATTTTCTCTTCTGTTCATTCACTTTGCATTTTGTTAATTGATAAAAGTAAACTATTAACAGTTCTGCTTGAAAGCATTCTTACTTTGTAGCATTTTTTCCACAGCTGCCTAAAACTTTTGCACAGTACTGTGTGTGTGTATATATATATATATAATTAGATTTTACCTTCACTGCCCATATTTTTCTTACAGCTTTGGACAAAAACAAGTGGGGAGTCTAAGCAAGAAGACATATAAGAAGCAGAAGCTTTTGATTGGCTCTCTCACTTGCACACTCCCTCTGACATTTTAGCGTGGTCACCAGAATGAATGTACAACAGAATCGGCAGGACCCACAGTCATGGTGCTACAGCTTAAGTAGTTACAAGTCCATAGCCAAACATTTAAGGATTATGGCGGAAAATTTACAATTATTCTGTTAAAGTCCATTTTCTTTATATGTAAACAAATTCTGTTTTGGAATTCTCCTGGAAATAACACTTTGATTAACGGCATAATAAGTACACATAAAAGAGATTGTACATGGTTATATTTAGCTAGAACATTCCCCTTCCCTCACATTTGGAAATGTAATGAGACTAATTGTCTTGTTAAGCCTATTTGTCCCTAGGAGCTGAAATGAGAAGGGGAGGGGAGATTTGGCACTGATAGTGGATAGATCATCATTGAAACATCAAACTCCCTTGAGTCAGTAGGGTGACACGAGCTTTACCCAACAAGGTTATCTGGGGAACGGTTCTCGATTTTACTGAAAAGTTGATATCTTGGCCTGTGTTCATCTTCTATGCCAGTAACATATCTGTCTACGCCAATTGCAACACGGACAAATTTAGACTCTTCTTGGTAGGTCGAGGTTAGTGTCCAAGTACGACGGCTCAAGGCGCTGTTTGGTTGATAAGATTCAATGACGGGGGAAGGACTGAAGCCACTCTGTTTGATTAGCAGTGTGTTTAATTTGACTATTTATAATGAAGCATATCATTTAAATTTTCCTTTACAAATGAGTCCAACTCTCGTTACAGACTGCAGGCTCTGTTAATTGTCACAAACATTGCTTTTTTAATGTTATTAGCTCGTTGGCACAACCTCCATTGTTGACTAAAAAACTTGGCATGATCAGGGTGTGCTGAATAATTTAGATGGTTGGCAGCTGGAGCCAGGGAACACACACTTTCAGGCAGACGTACATGCTGCTTGGGCTCTTTATATAAATGATTGTATACAAAGCGGAATAAATTCAGCAGTGACTTCTGCATCTGTTTACAGGTAAACACTGATGTTATTTTCTGAACTACACTAATAGGATGGTTCACACAGACAAATGTGGTGTACAAGGCAGATGCATGGCAGACTGACAGTAGTTTTGATGAAAACTTGGAAATGCAGTCCTGACATACAAAGATTAAGACGGTTTTAGAACTTTTCATATATACGTGTGTCATGGCTACTTGAGATGGGATTTCAAGTTTTGCCATTTATCCTACCTACAGATGGAGCAGAGCTTATTGCAGCGTAGGGTAGGATTAAGTGTAGAAGCTCTGCTATATTGCGATAGAGCTCTGATTAGGTTTGCAGTAATTAGCTCAGGATATTTGCATTAACTGCAAGCACATTCTGTGCCACAACACACCAGTCACTGCAATAAACCTCGCTCCATCTGTACGCTGTTGTATAATGTTATATATAGTGCCATATGTAGAGCTTATGCTGCTCTACTCCATCGTCATTGGTGAACAAAGACGCCCAAATTGTTTTACTAAGCACCCCACATCCTTTCATTGCCTCTGTAGACTTTATAAGGAGCAGATGGATGCATAAAACTTGCATCTGGAGTTTGCACTAAAACTTTAGGGATGGGGGTTATGTGTTCTCCAGTAATATGTAACATTTTACTGTGCTTTCCATACCAGTAACTAATCTTCTTTCTGCTGGTGTTTTATACTCACGCTGGCTAATCGCTGGCCAGCACCCATCATTGATCTGACTAATGCATGGATGGCTGACACAGACCAGCCTACTAAAGAATGCTAACACTAACTCTTTCCAGTTGCAACTGATCTCTCATCCCGGAACTCACTGAGGAAGCCATGTATTGGTGACATATATTTGGGTATGATGTACAGCCGCACAACACTACAATGTCTTGCCCTTGTTTAATTATTACCTTATTTTTATGATATATTTTACATACATTTTTTTACTTATATTTATTTTTTTCTTTAATGTTCATATGTATACTTATTTCTATTACTTGCATATTATTTTTTGTTACTATATTTGCCTCTTTTTACTCAATCCCTCTCTTATCTGAAATCTCACTGCATTTACGTTGTTACACCCCAACATACCACTATTTTTTATCCTCTCTACCAATCAATCTACACATGTCCATTAAATTCAATTCAGTCTGACACTGGGTCGTATGCAATTAGCTGCTAAATCTTAGCAAATTTTTTTTTGCGTCTAAAATTGCCACAAAACTGTCTTTTTGCGATTATGTGTGCTCTTGTTTTTTGTCCTATCCTATTCAAAATGTGCGAAAAACGGGACATGGGCAAAAAAAAAAGTGAAAAATCAGGGTGAAAACGGGGAAATCAGCCTGTACCACAAAAAATGTTAAACAGTGTTGAAGTGTATTATAGGTCATATTAAATATATATGGGGTACTTAAATTGAGTCAAATGGCTGTTAAATGTGTCCCAGGGGTTCTGAACCAAATTCCGACATTTTTATCTTAAAATAGGAATTTTCCCCAGCTTTTCACCTGCTCAGATTAGGTGAAGTGAAATTTGCGGTAAAATTATTGGGTGAAAACCTTTCACTGCCAATTAGATAGGTTTTTTTTGCAATTTGCGGTAAAAGTCATTTCTTTTTGCGCAAAAACAGGTTATCGTGACTAATAGTATACCCCCTATGGGTCTGATTCAGAGGAGGAACCATAAGCGGTCACGGATGATTAATTGTCAGCCGCATGTCTGCGACTTTATGTAATTGGAGTTACAAAGTCCTTCCCTGGTGTACATCGAACTAATTTATAAAGTTATAACCGAAAAAAGCTGCACATTTGGTTTACATCTGACTCTGAATAAGACCTACATGCTCATTTTCTATGCCTGATAGAACAAGATTTATAGAATATTTTGGTGTTATATAACACAGGCTAATCTAGTATGGCTATATGATATGTCACTTTAGTTTATTTACTTAGCACTGGGATCCAAAAGCCATCTCTTCCAATCATGTTTATGCCCAAAATTTAAAAGAACAATGCTTTTGCTAGAAAACACTGCGTGACTGGTGACTCACTATGTTTGCAAATGTGTGTATCTGAGATCTCTGTATTTCCAAGGGCATAGCTACCATAGATGCAGGGAGTGCAGCTGCTATGGGGCCCAGAGCTGAAAGGGGACCACCTTTCCTGTCAAAGTTACATGTGTTTTATACATTTTCAACCATTGGATGGTACATAGGGGCCCTTACAAACTTTTCCCTATTGTCCTACAATGAATCTGGTTACACCCCTGGACCTGCTCATTCTACTGTGGTATAAAATGAACTGGAGGGCATTATAATGTTACATGTAGTAACATGAAGTGGCACAATATGAAGTGGAGGCACCATAGTGCTGCATAATATGAACTGGGGGCTCTTTAATGTTGCATAATATGAACTGTGGACATTGTATATAGTAATGTGAACTAGGGGTACTGTATTACATAATGTGTACTGGCAGCCTTACAATGTGACATACTATGGTCTATAAAATAAACAAGGGCAGTTCTATGGGGTATAACATTTACTAAGGCATTACTATAGTTCAGTAAGTAAACTAGGGCACTATTATGGGGCATATAATGAACAACTGCTGCTGAGGGGTGTCTCTCTAGAAGCATTGAGACAGGGGCTCCTTCAAAATGTTGCTATGGGGCCCGCAAATTTCTGGCTACGCCCCTGTGTATTTCTTTTATTATGTAGCATGTAAATCTCTTTTACGGACCTGTTGCAGTGTGCTGAGGGAATTTTGTTTGTCATTTTGAACCTTATGCTTAGTAAATAAACCCCTAGATTTTCAAATACAATTGCACTAGATATATGTGTATTTGTCAAGAGAAATGCAACAATATACAATACAATAATACAATAAAATGGATGAGTGGATCGGAAGTAAAACTGACAGAAAGTTTTGTTTCTAGATTATAGATCTAAACTGTTATATGGACAGTTTTCACTCATTTTTGTTTACTCCACTCTTTTTATTGAAGAGGACTACCTGGATATTCTCTGTCTCTTTCGTTCTTCCAAATGGTAAATTATATTTTCACTGGAGTTACCGTCATAACAGTATCCAGTATCTGGCCTGTAAATCAACTTCTTTTATAAACCAGTAAGACACTGAAGGAAAGACCTCATTCTGTAGCATGGACACATTTTGTTTAAAGCGCAATGGAATATGCTGCGCTATATCAGAAACAGTTAATAAATAGATAAATAAATAATATGAGGGTCTCAAATGAACACGTTATTTCACAGGTAGTTTAGTTTATACAGAATGAGGGCAATTCATTCTCTAATCCCACTGTACAGCTAATACTGCAGTAGTCACAAGGACTGAGAGGTCTATATACTAAGCCTTGGAGAGAGATAAAGTGGACAGAGATAAAGTACCAGCCAATCCGCTCCGAGCCTCCATGTTACAGACTATGGGGTCTATTTACTAATCCTTGGATGGAGATAATGTGGATGAGATAAGGTACCAGCCAATCAGCTCTTAACTGCCATGTCACAGGCTGTGTTTGAAAAATGACAATTAGGAGCTGATTGGCTGGAACGTTATCTCTCTCCAATGCTTAGTTAATAGACCCCTATGTTTGAAAAAGGACAGTTAGAAGCTCATTGGTTACTCCATCCACTTTATCGCTCTCCAAGTATTAGTACAAAGGGGTCTATTTACTAAGCCTTGGATGGAGATAGAGTCGCTGGAGATAAAGTACCAGCCAATCGGCTACTAACTGCCATGTCACAGGCTGTGTTTGAAAAATGACAGTTAGGAGCTGATTGGCTGGAACGTTATCTCTCTCCAATGCTTAGTTAATAGATCCCTATGTTTGAAAAAGGACAGTTAGAAGCTCATTGGTTACTCCATCCACTTTATCGCTCTCCAAGTATTAGTACAAAGGGGTCTATTTACTAATCCTTGGATGGAGATACAGTCGCTGGAGATAAAGTACCACCCAATCGGCTCCTATCATGTTACAGGCTGTGTTTGAAAAATGACAGTTAGGAGACGATTGGCTGGTACTTTATCTCCAGCGACTTTATCTCCATCCAAGGCTTAGTAAATAGACCCAATAGACCCTTAAGGGCTGTAGTGAGAGATGTGTTACAACTGCCATCAATCAGGGTGCAAGGCAGTGGTGGGAAGCAAACCCATTTACAGCTTGCTTCCAGAGGCCCCCCCGCTATATAGAGAGGCGCAGGGCTTGTCCTTAGGTCATGCCCAGTACCCATCTTCCTGCTCCCCTGGCACTTGTTGTGTGACATCATAATATCATATTGGCAGGGGTGGGGGATGCCAACAGAAAGTGCTGACACAAAGTGCCTCTGAGCTCTGCTATGGCACTGTAAGGACTTCATGCCATATTCATTTATGAAGTTTACTATTAAATACATTGGTTTCTAGCTATGTGGGGAATTATACTCTTGCTTTATATGATGGGCATGGCATAAGAAACACCATTCCATTGAAAGTAGTTGATAGCTCTCCATGCAATAATAAATGCTATCCTTTCTGTCGGGCAATGAAACTTCACAAATCCGGGACAGGCGTTCTGTTTGTCCTTCTCCATCACTTTGATATCTCAATTATAAACTAATATATTTAGCAATTTTAGAGAACTTATTAGTGACTAGATGGTTATTTGTAGAACAACCCCTATCTATCCTGATCAGGTTATCATCCAGATTGCTAAAACTGCCTCTCAATGATCACCATGCACAGGAGGAGTTTAAAAATAATAACATTTAACTTAAATGTGCAACATTACTCACAAAGAATTTTTTTTTCTGCACTATTTTTCATTTAGTATCATAAATCGTTTTTTTCTTAGGTATGATAAATTTCACAGTATACTAGTAAATAACTAAGGTGTCTATTTACTAAGCCTTGGATGGAGATAAAGTCGCTGGAGATAAAGGCCCTCATTCTGAGTTGTTCGCTCGCTAGCTGGTTTTAGCAGCATTGCAAACGCTAGGCCGCCTCCCTCTGGGAGTGTATCTTAGCTTAGCAGAATAGCGAACGAAAGATTAGCAGAACTGCTACTAAATATTTTCTTGCAGTTTCTGAGTAGCTCCAGACCTACTCCTAGATTGCGATCAGCTCAGTCCGTTTAGTTCCTGGTTTGATCTTTGATGTCACAAACACGCCCTGCGTTCGGTCAGCCACTCCCCCGTTTCTCCAGACACTCCTGCGTTTTTACCTGGCACACCTGCGTTTTTTAGCACACTCCCGGAAAACGCTCAGTTACCACCCAGAAACGCCCCTTTCCTGTCAATCATTCACCGATCAGCAGTGCGACTGAAAAGCGCCACAGGAACAACAGCAAATCTACTAAGTTTTGTGTTAAATAACATGTGCATGCGCATTTAGCAACAAAACGCAGCATAGCGAAAATCGGCAACGAGCGAACAACTCGGAATGACCACCAAAGTAACAGCCAATCGGCTCTTAACTGTGATTTTTCAAACACAGCCTATAACATGACAGTTAGAAGCTGATTGGCTGGTACTTTATCTCCAGTGACTTTATCTCCATCCAAGGCTTAGTAAATAGACCCCTTAAACTTAAAAGCAAACAGAGTAAAAATAAAGACTACATGTATTAATAATAATTGTACAGTCATTTTATTCAATCAGAGCAGGGATAAACCTCCTAATGATAATGTGTGGACCCCTTATTCAAAGAGTAAAGCATTCAGTACCTTTAATACCAAGAAAAAATGACACGGAGACTTGAATTTGGCAGAAAATTGTTAGCTATTTATTGTACCCTAACCATTAGAAAAACCTGTAAAGTGAAAATTTTAGTTAACATGCCGATTCAGCCGGCATATGGTGGCAGAAAAAAGAACGGCTATATTCAAACTGACGATAACCTCAAAACCTTAAAATTCCAAACGATCCTAATTTAACACAAACCATAAAATAGGTAATAGGTGCCCGACTCAGATCTCCACGCTGACTACCCACCCTGATGGGTGATGACGCTGCCCCCTGACGGGTGGTTTAGCGGCCTTAAAAGTCAATGGAGGTGAGTGCACCTAAACCACACCAAACTGTAAATCACTGCAACTAACAAGACAAACTACAACCTGCCGTTCTTTTCCGCCAACAAATAGCCAACGATAACCATACTAACAATTCAAAGCCAAGGCACTCCGTGCCAGAACCTCTACCAAACAGGGAGGGAGGGCGGGAAGGCAATTCAGCAGCAAGAGAGACCAAGCTGGCCTAGAAGTCCCTATATATACTGAACCCTCCCCTCTCTACCATGGGCTGTACTTTTCCTAAAAGTTAGGTCCACCCCTCACAGGAGGTTTAACTCTCTCCATTCCTATGCAGTCATTTCGCTCTCCTTGCAAGCGTCCGTTTGTAATTTATCAGGCTGACCACCCAATGGGAAGAAAATAATGACGCGTTCTCATATGTCTGTCACTAGATTTGTGCAGCAATTCAACAGTATGACTCAGACTGAGAAAGTCAGAATGTTAATGATTCAGTGGAACACACAGTAGGCTTTATACACACTCAGGCTAATAATTAGGCATATACACTGACACATGGAAAATATTTGCAATTTTAGCAAGTGTACATTCAGTTTAAATTAATAAAGTGAGAAGAGATTTAAAATGATATCCCGGATAGTAAAGAATCCATGCTAGGAATGTGAAAGGGTGAGGGTTAATACAGATAACGTATGCTGAAATTAGTGAATAATAATTCCTTAATAAGGAACAGATGGTGCCAGGCAGAGGAACGCAGACCAGTTCCCATTTCCATATTAGGATATTTTGGTTGTTGGGTAAAGATTGATATGTTCTAGTGGACATTTCTGTATAGATATGGGGGGAAATTCTATATATATATATATATATATATATATATATATATATATATATATATAGTTAAATATCTAGCTTAAACAGCAATGCCGCTTTAATATCTCTATTGCAGAACAATGATGTGTGTGATTAGAGATTGATTGAATATTCATGGGATTCACAGTTCACATCATGAAGACAAAATAGCCCTTTATGCTGACGATATGCTCATTTTCCACTCCTGCGGCCGGAGCTCCACCATTCCACTAAATTAATATTTTGGGGGTCTGTGATGGATTGCGGATTAATTTGGATAGATATAATACATTTCCAATGATCAGTCCCATACTCCACTACCCTTAATATGGACTCTGCTGCCCAAATACTTTGGCACATGGATTTCCCATAAGCCCTCTGATTTATGCACCTCAACATTCAACTTCAATTCTTTAAAGGTAAAATCCAAACATGGAAGAAGTTATCTCTGTCAGTGACAGGGAGGGTAAATGTGATAATGGTGAAGAACCTAAATTCTTATCTCATGTCCAGCTTTAGTCACAGTCTTTATCTTCTGACAAATTGATCAGTTTATGTCTTAATTCATGTTGAGTGAAAAATGGAAAAAATAAACACTCTCTACTGATCAAGAGGCTCAGGAGGTCTCAACGTCTCTCACCAGGGATTGTGTTACTAGTATATTTAAATCAATGGCTATCTAATCAAACCCAGAGGTGCTGACAGGGGGGTTTGGAGTGGTTACTAATTACCTGGGCCCAGACTTGTTGGAAGGGCCCGGCGGGGGGCCATGCCCTGTGCATCCGCCAATGCATACTATGTTTTCCATCATTGTGTGTTCTTTGTAACATCGTAACCAGAGCCGGCACTAACCAATATGATGCCCTAGGCAAGATTTTGGCTGGTGCCCCCTAGCACCACCGCTGGTTCCGCCTCTGACCTTGCACTTCTTTCCAGCACCATCACCCCTCACCCATAGCAGTCCTTATTTTGGTGTTTGTACCCCCTATATATCTTAAATAGGAACAGTTCACACATTTGGCGCACAGCCCAAAAAGGGGTGTGTTTTTGCTGGCAAGGAGCATGGCCACACAATAGTAACCCCAAATCCAATTACACCACACAGTACTGCAACTTTATTCACATTTGAGCATGCGATAGTGTCCATAATTCATATTACATCCCACAGTAGTATCACCTTACCTTATAAACGTTACTCTTCACAGTAGAGTCCCTTATTCACATTACATCACACTGAATTACTCCTTATTCACATTACACCACATCCTATTGCTCTTTATTCACATTAGACGACACAGTAGTGCCCTTTCTATACGCAACGCCACATAGTAGAGCACCTTATACACATAATGCCACACATTAGTAATGCATTTATACACCTAATTCCACACAGTAATGCCCCTTACACATGAGACACCTTATTAATGCCCTTATAAACATAATGTGCCTTACACATTATGACAACCTTTATTAATGCGCTTTTACACATAACGTCCCTTGCACATATGCTGCACATTATTAATGCCCTTATACACATAATGACACACGTAGTGCCCCCTACACATTTGCTGCACATTATTAGTGCCCCTATACACATAATGACACACATACAGTAGTACCCTGTTACACATATGCCGCACATTATTAATGCCCTTATACACATAATGACACACATAGTGCCCCTTACACATATGTTGCACATTATTAATGCATTTTTACATGACACACATAATGCTCCTTACACATATTCCGAACACTACTGCACAACCAACCCACTCACATGCACACTGCAATCACACTGCCGCTAACACTGTGACCTCTGCCTCTGCTCAGATACAGATGTGTCCTCATAAATCTTACCCCAATGCTAACGTCGGGCATACCTTTTTGTTAATGAAAATGCATCTTATTTGCATTGCTATGTGGCTAGGATGCACAAGCAGCTTTTACTGATTAAAACAGGGGTGGGGAACCTTTTTTCTACCGAGGGCCATTTGGATATTTATAAAAATCCTTTGGGGGCCATACAAAAATTCTCAACTTAAAAAATTACCCTACCCCCCAGTAGGTCTGCCCCTTAGAGGTACTGTGTGTGCGCGCCGGAGGTGCCTGCGCCAAAAAAATGGGTGTGGCCAGTTAAAATGGGACGTGATACACATATGCCCCCAATAGTGCAGTGCCAGATCCACAATTGCCCCCACAGTGCCAGGTATACAAATACCCCCACAGTGCCAGGTATACAGATGCCCCCACAGTGCCAGGTATACAGATGTCCCCACAGTGCCAGGTATACAGATGCCCCTCACAGTGCCAGGTATACAGATGTCCCCACAGTGCCAGGTATACAGATGCCCCCACAGTGCCAGGTATACAGATGCCCCCACAGTGCCAGGTATACAAATGTCCCTCATAGTGCCAGGTATACAGATGTCCCCACAGTGCCAGGTATACAAATGCCCCTCACAGTGCCAGGTATACAGATGTCCCCACAGTGCCAGGTATACAGATGCCCCCACAGTGCCAGGTATACAGATGCCCCCACAGTGCCAGGTATACAAATGTCCCTCATAGTGCCAGGTATACAGATGTCCCCACAGTGCCAGGTATACAAATGCCACTCACAGTGCCAGGTATACAGATGTCCCCACAGTGCCAGGTATACAGATGCCCCCACAGTGCCAGGTATACAGATGCCCCCACAGTGCCAGGTATACAAATGCCCCTCACAGTGCCAGGTATACAGATGTCCCCACAGTGCCAGGTATACAAATGCCCCTCACGGTGCCAGGTATACAGATGCCCCCACAGTGCCAGGTATACAGATGCCCCCACAGTGCCAGGTATACAGATGCCCCCACAGTGCCAGGTATACAAATGCCCCTCACAGTGCCAGGTATACAGATGTCCCCACAGTGCCAGGTATACAGATGTCCCCACAGTGCCAGGTATATAGATCCCCCCACAGTGCCAGGTATACAAATTCCCCTCACAGTGCCAGGTATACAGATGTCCCCACAGTGCCAGGTATACAAATGCCCCTCACGGTGCCAGGTATACAGATGCCCCCACAGTGCCAGGTATACAGATGCCCCCACAGTGCCAGGTATACAGATGCCCCCACTGTGCCAGGTATACAAATGCCCCTCACAGTGCCAGGTATACAGATGTCCCCATAGTGCCAGGTATACAGATGTCCCCACAGTGCTAGGTATACAGATGCCCCCAACAGTGCCAGGTATACAGATGCCCCCCCCCCCCCGTGCTGCTTACCGCTCCTTTCGGCGGGACACGGAGGAGAGCGCGGCTATGTTGGGCGGCGGTGTGTAGGACTTGAAACCACCCGCCGGTTCAAGAGCCAATCAGAGCTCATGGACCGGCAGCCGCGGCTCCTGATTGGCTGCCGGTCCGCGAGCTCTGATTGGCTCACGAAACGGCGGCTGGTTTCAAGTCCTACACGCCGCCGCTCCCACCCGTCAGCCGCGCTCTCCTCCCTGTTCTGACAGCTGAGACACGCTGCCGCCGGACTGAGCGGTGGCTTGTCTCACTGAGAGAAGCGGGTGCCGGAGCAAACGGTTTTGCGGGTCTTATACGGCCCGCGGGCCGGAGGTTCCCCACCCCTGGATTAAAATGATATGCAGCATGCCTGTATACTGTGTGAGACTGTGGCTGTATCTGCATATGAAATGCTACACAGAATATAGGCATGATGCATATCATTTTAATCAACAGAAGCTGCTGATTCCCCTAGGCACATCAAATGCCCTAGGCAATTGCCTAGTTTGCCTATGCCTATGGCCGGCTCTGATCGTAACATGGCATTATAACATTAACATTATAATGGCAATACCGTTAGAAAGCTTTAAATAACGTTCTAACAGCGTTGGTAATTTCTCATTAATATACTGTAATGCTGCTGACATATTGTTGAGAGCATAAACACTGAAGAAAATCATGTATCCCGAAGGTATTACTTTATAAAGTTAATTTGCCTTCATTTTAAGTATTTTTTGCCTACACATTCTGCCTTCTCATACTGGTGGTAATTCAGAGTTGATCACAGCAGCAAATTTGTTAGCAGTTGGGCAAAACCATGTGCATGGCAGGTGTGGCAGATAAAACATGTGCAGAGAGAGTTAGATTTGTGTGGGTTATATTGTTTCTGTGCAGGGTAAATACTGGCTGCTTTATTTTTACACTGCAATTTAGATTCCAATTTGAACACACTACACCCAAATCTAACTCTCTCTGCACATGTTACATCTCCCCCCCCCCCCCCTGCAGTGCACATGGTTTTGCCCAACTGCTAACAAATTTGCTGCTGCGATCAACTCTGAATTAGGCCCACTGTCCTTTACAGTCTTCCTTTTAATTTTTCACCAGCTCTTATTATCACGGTACATTTTAAATCACGGGGCCTATTTACTAAATCTTGAAGAGAGATAAAGTGGGGTGAGATAAAGTACCAGCCAACCAGCTCCTGTCATTTTTCAAACACTGTAACATGGCAGTTAAGAGCTGATTGGTTGGTAGGTACTGTATATCTCTCCACTTGATCTCTTTCCAAAGGCTTAGTAAATAGTCCAACAGGTGTGGTATGACTTGTCAACAGTCATCAGGTTGACATGGAAATGTTGACAGGGTTGAACTGTCGACATCTAGCATGTTGTCAATAGTGACCATGTTGACATTCATCATGTCTACCCGGATGATAGGTCAACATAATGTACTGTCAACAATTTGTAATTGGTAGTTTACTGATCTATTACCTTCTCCAAGCAGCAGTGGTGGCTCTAGCGTCTTCTTCCATATGCTGGTGGTGCTGTGTCAATTACTTCTGGCGTGGACCTGTGATGGTGCAGCATTCCAGTGCATATTTCTCTGTGTTTTTCTAACCCTAATCCCAGACCCCAACCCTCCCCCTAGTGCCTAACCCTAACTTACCCCCACAGTCTAACCCTAAACCTCTGGGTGGCACCTTACCCTAACAGTCGGCATCCTCAGAATGTCAACATTTCACAAGGTGACATTTCAAATGTTGCTCTTCTGAATCCGTCAACAGTTTGAAGATGTTGACCTGTGCCTGTCGACAGTTTGAATTCTGCTGGCATTCTGATGTCAACATTGTGTTTGCTGTTGACCTTTCACATGTATAGCTTTCAAGTCACCCACTTGGCAGGGATTACAAAACGGTTATTGTATGCACAAAATACCCCAAACATGTAGCTGAGAAATGACAAAACAAAATATTCTTTTTAATATAGCATTAAATGTAAAAAAACAACTCAACAACAACATAAAATACTATAAATACAGGAAAACTAAAATGTCAAAACAGGTGAAATAGACAAACCACAGTGGGAATTTGCAACAATTTCATACAGCACAGAGGCCGGGGATGTAAAATCACTGTTGCTGCACAGAGCCAGGAAGCCATTTAGACAACTACAAGTGCGGTTCCCACAACCTTTATCACTAGATTTAGAAAAACATTAAATTTACCTTGGCAATTTTCCAGCTCAAATTGGGGACGTGCTGATTGATTTCTGTTGATTTTTATTGATGCATGACCCCTTGGTTGTTATACTGTACTTCTCTACTGTGTCATTATTTAGGCAATTCACAGAAGCAGTAGGAGTTTAGTGTTTGTAAGAATTGGCAACATATTTCCCTCTAGTGCTACTTAAACAGCAGTATACTGTATTTATTCAAGTATTGTGTTTCATCTAAACTATATAATTCTGATTCCAAAAAGAAACAATAATATTTTGCAGCTGCTAAAGGGGGATAATTTTGCTTATGTTGGATAATTTCTAATGGTATAAACACTTAATATAAATAACAACAGGGTAATTCTTTTTTCCCGGCACTTTATCAATGATATTGACTTGCGCGTTTTTACAGCACACAGATTATGAAACAATGCAAAAGGTGGAAATATGGGTTTAATATAAATTTCATGTTATGTATTGGGAAGCTATTTATTTGGATTATTTACGCCCAGTGTGAATTTAAAAAATGTACAATATACATGTTACATACACGCACACAGTGGAGAAAGGCAATTTCAGGAGAATGCACTAGGAACCAGTCACAACGCTTGTACAAACCGGTGACAATGAATATTTCCATAGGCAATATTTTCATGAACTTTGGTGCTCCCCACAAAACAGTTATACCCTCTGGCAGACACCCCACAAAACAGTTACACCCACTGGCAGCCATCCCACAAAACAGTTACACCCATTGGCAGCTATACTTTAAAACACCACATAACCATACTGTTCACCAAAAGTCTCAACTAAAAATAATGTTCGTTGCACTCTTAGATCTACCTCTGACGTATGGTACGGCGGTCTGGGAGCCACATCTCAGTCTTGCCTTCCAGACCTGTCCTGTGCCACTGCTGATTTACGGAATGTCCTCTCGGAGATTTCAAAGCGTTAAACACTCTCTGAAAATCCTTCATGTTATTACAGCCTAATTTGCTCCCACCTATATCACCCTACTCCTACCTGTACTATCATGCTCCTCCTATCTATACTCACCTATAAAACATAGATAGATAGATAGATAGATAGATAGATAGATAGATAGATAGATAGAGGGTATCCTATTAGCCACGATAACACGATCCACGATCACGGCTAATGTTATTGCATCTATCACCCAAAAAATCGGGTTATCGCACCCTGCGCGCTCCCCAAAAAGCAAAACTTATATAGGAAAACATTATAGAAGTCTGTTATTGGTTATAATAAAAGTATTTGGTGTAATTAAATTAGGTCAAATAGCTGTTATATGCATTTTTGGAAAATGTAAAGATTTTTATTGAAAGCTTTTTTTTTTTCAGCGAAATAAGGGGCTAATGCAGACCTGATCGCTAGGCTGCGCTTTCGTACAGCCGGCGATCAGGTCTAAACTGCGCATGCGTATACACCGCAATGCGCAGGTGCGTCGCACGGGTACAAAACGGATCGCCGCTCAGCGATGGGTTTGTGCAAAAGATCCATTTACACGGGCGTTTACAAGGAGACTGATGGAAAGAAGGCGTTTGTGGGTGGCAACTGACTGTTTTCTGGGAGCGTTTGGGAAAACGCAGGCGTGTTCAAGAGTTTGCAAGGAGGGTTCCTGACGTCAATTCCGGTCCCGGACAGGCTGAAGTGTTTGCAGCAACTGAGTAAGTCCTGGCCTACTTAGAGACTGCACAAGATCAGTTTGTACAGCTCTGCTACACGTGTTCGAACACTTGCAAAGTGAAAATGCACTCATCTATGGGCGGCGACTATCTGATCGCAGCAGTGCAAAAATCGCTTGCTAGCGAACAGGTCAGAATTAGGCCCTAAGTGCTGTCATTTAATGTAGCGTACATAAAAATGGATATATATTTAGATCATTTAGGGGACTTTTTTTTAAAAGTGGAGATAGACCGATTACTCCCACCTGCAAGTCTAAAAACACTTGTCCCACTCATAATGCACCCCAATATTCCTGTCCCTTACTTTGTACCCCAAATCCCATCACTTAGCATTTCTTTACCCCCAAAATTATGTCATTAGCTAATTAAAAATAATTAAACACTTCTAGTGCCTAATTAGTCATTCAGGGGGGTGTCCAAGGGGTTCTGAACCAAACCCCAACATTTTTAGCTCAAAATAGGGATTTTACACTACTTATCACCAGCTCTAAGATGGTGAAAAGAAATCTGCGATAGCCCACTGGAAATTTATCAACGATAACTTATCAGCAGTAATAGGATGCCGGATTAATGCATTTATTGCGAAACTCAATATCGCGGCTAGGGAGGCCAATCCCGGGATCGGGATCGGCGGGATCCCGGGATTTAGGCCCAAAAACGGCCGGGATTGGAAGCTCCAATCCCGGGGATTGAGGGATCAGCGTTGAGCATCCTCAGGACGCTCAGACGCTGCCCGGCTCCCTCCTCCTGTCTCCCCATGCGCAGCGTGACCTGTGACTGTGAGGTCACGCTGCGCTTTCAGCAGCCGCCGAGCCGGAAAGTACGGCGGTCTTCACCCGCCGCCTCCTCACGGCTCACCCTGTACTCACCCGCTGCCTTCTCCCAGCTCCCCTACACTCGCCCACCGGCTCCTCATCACCCGCTACCTGGCTGTGCAGGTACGGGTTTTTTTATGTCTGCAGGGCGGGAGGGGCGGGGCGTGGGGGGCGGCCGGACACAGTCTAAAGCCAATCCCGGGTATCCCGGGAATCCCAGGATTGACCATTTTTCAATCCCGATACCCGGATTGGCTTCCCTAATCGCGGCTAATAGGATAAACTCCATAGATTAAAAACATATATAAAAGGGCTTGTTGTCACTCCAGAGGTAACAAGTGTGGAGAGAATAAAGATAAATAAATAAACTAATATCAATTCTGAACAGACTGACATATTTGTATATTAGTTCTATTAAATCATGCTGATATAATCTGGGATGGTTGAAGTTGTATTTCCTAGCTAGCAAATTAGAGCAAGCTATATTTCCCTGTTATCGGCCAGTTTCTGCTGAAGTGAGCTATTAATGGCGTATGCTGATGGAGTGTAGTGCTGACAGGCATCCTGCTGTTTATGGAGAACTGTATCCCCCCCACAGTAACAAGTTACCTCATAAACTCCTGTAACGTTCACGAGTATACTTGTGCAGTAAGCGTTATTGGAAATCCTTATATAGGAGCCTACTTGCTCCTGGAGTTATTCGGCCTGTAAGTGAATGAGTTGTTCATCCCAAAAGAAAAACTCTCACAAGAAGAGTCATTTTCATTTCTGGTCTGTTTATGCCATCCAGTGCCAATCATTAATGTGTAACCCCAGGCCAGCCATCAGGGGGGAACTGTGGGGACTGGAGAGCTGCACAGGCAACAATAGCGAACAGCCGGCTGATGCGCAGGGAGTACTTAAAATAAAAGGAGTGGGAGCGCTGTAGTAGGCACCATCTGGCAGCACACCTTCCCCCTATACCGCTGCCGCCGTCTCTAAGTCCCGCTGTGTCTGCAAGGGACTTAGGGGGGTGCTGCAGCTGCCATCCCCCCACTCCGTGGCTGAGTCCCGCTGGCGGCTGTCTCCCGCTCCCACTGGTAAGGGCTGCGGAGCGTCGCTGCTTCCCCCCACTCAGTCCCTCAGCCCTGCTTGCGCCAGCTGAGGACTCCGTAGAATGGCTGCAGCTGACGGACCTGAGGAGCGTTCTGTGGATGATGGATCATGGATTGTGGCCTCCCCCCCAGGCGAGTACACACACACACACACACACACACACAATCACTTCTGCCTGCTTAATGTGTAAAAAGGAGGACTCTGTTACTGTTATGTGTAAAAAGGGGGACTATGTTATTGTAATGTGTAAAAAGGGGACGCTGTCTGCCGTACTGTGTAAAAAGGGGACGCTGTCTGCCATAATGTGTACAAAGGGGACGCTGTCTACCGTTATGTGTAAAAAGGGGACGCTGTCTGCCGTAATGTGTAAAAAGGGGACGTGTCTGCCGTAATGTGCAAAGAGGAGACGCCAATGCCGTTTCTTGCACGCAGCGCTAAAATGCCTAGTTACGGCACTCATGTAACGTCATGATCACATAGTGGTGGAGTGGGGTGGCAGAATTTTTTTTTTATTGGTGTGGGGGCCCTGTCTATTTTGTCAGTTCTGGGCTCCACAATTTCTGATGGCAGGCCTGTGTAATGCTATGGAATATGCTGGTGATATATAGAAATAAAAGGGGCTGGTGCAGAGTGAGCACTATGCTATTGGGCAGAGAGCAAATTGCATGAAATCACTTACAACTGTGAGCTGATACAGACTTTCCACATTCTGCCACTTTTGTCAACGCATACAGACCTGGAGAAGACACCTGGGAAAGATGGATCATTTGCAGATAATCAGGAGTAGTGTCAAATACTGGAGGAGGAGGAGGAGGATGATGATGATGATGATGGTTATCTTGTGGCCCAATTGGTGCCTCCTTAGTCACCCGGGCACAGAGTATTTTCTTGTATTTAACTATTTTTTTTTTATATTTTCTATATGAAAGATGGGGGATGTCTCCAGTGTATTAGATGACTTTAGAAGATAAAATGATGCCAAATAAGTAATGTTTGTTACATGTAAGGGGAGTATGGTTTCTCTATTTAAATGTTGCTTTGGCTACATTTGGTTGCCACTGTATTGGGATCACTGCCTGGCTCCAGCATACTAAGGCTCACTCTGTGTATGATCCTGTGTATGACCTGGCTTGTACGTTTCATCCCACTGCAATACTACTGTGCCCTATATGTGATTTCCCGGTATTCTGACTTTGGCTTTGTCCAGGACTCCTTACTAATCTTTGTGGCTTATCTGAGACGTCCCTATGGGGGTCATTTCGAGTTGATCGCTAGCTGCATTTGTTCGCAGCTCAGCGACGGCTAAAAAATGGCAGTTCTGCGCATGCATATGTGGCGCAATGCGCACGCGCAACGTACAGGCACAACGAATGATGTAGTTTTGCACAGGGCCTAGCGATGCATTTCAGTCGCACTGCTTGCTGCAGAGTGATTGACATGAAGGGGGCGTTTTTGGGTGGCAACTGACCGTTTTCAGGGAATGTGAGGAAATACGCAGGCGTGCCAGGAAAAATGCAGGCATGGCTGGGCGGGTTTGTGACGTCAAATCCGGACCTGAATTGTCTGAAGTGATCGCAAACGCTGCGTAGGTTTTGAGCTACTCTGAATCTACACAAAAAAAATTTGTAGCTGCTCTGCGCTACAACCGTTCACACTTCTGCTAAGCTAAAATACACTCCCAGTGTGCGGCGGCACAGCGTTTGCACGGCTGCTAAAAACTGCTAGTGAGTGATCAACTCGGAATGAGGGCCTATGTACCAGCTCCAGTTCATTTCTTGACTCTCTGTCACAGCCGGTAGAATTTGTGAATCCGTTGGATGTGTGCTAGCGGTAGAAGTGCATGCCTCTGCGAGGAGAAAATGAGGAGGACGAATGTAGTTTCTTCTCCTATGCTTTTATTAATGAAAATACATATAAGAGCTAATATGTAAAGAACAAAGATGAAGAATTCCTAAAGATTAGGATGCAGAGTATTCATGGGCAGAGTTATTGAAAGAGTCCGTATAATAAATGACTGTCTGATATGGCTAGTGAATACTGCAGAGTTTGCACGTTGGATAGTTAATTGTTGTGACTGAAGAACACTGAAGGAGTTTTGCAGAATGGATGATTATTAGTCGTGACTGAAGAACACCGAAATGGGTTTTGCAGAATGGATGATTGTTAGACGTGACTGAAGAACACTGAAGGGGTTTTGCTGAATGGATGATTGCTAGACGTGATTGAAGAGCACTGAAGGGGTTTTACAGAATGGATGATTGTTAGACGTGACTGAAGAGCACTGAAGGTGTTTTGCAGAATGGATGATTGTTAGACATGACTGAAGAGCACTGAAGGGGTTTTGCAGAATGGATGATTGTTAGACGTGACTGAAAAGCACTGCATAACTGCTGGGAAATCCTCTACGGATAGAACTCCAGGAGACACTGTCCTAAGTGGCAGGCTGTGACCCGCGGGGTCGGGGTAACCACTGGCAGTTGTGCTGCAAACGACAGCTGAGGTGAGAATTCCGTGGAGCTGAAAATCCAAGAGACACTGAAAGGCACACAGGTGGACCTGTGGGAGCGCAGAGCTAAAACACCTGTACTGGGACAGAAACATAAAGCACTGGCAAGGTTTGAAACCGGATTGCCCCCTTTTACCAGAGAGTTCAGCATGTGATTGGCTGGAAGAGACCAGAGACCAAGTACTATTGGTATACAATGAATTGGTTTCCAACATGGCGGACCCCAGTACTGCAGACATGCCAGAGAAGGGGAGCTTGCTCAGGCAGCCTCCCTGCACAGTGCTCCAGAGCATGGGATCTTACACAGACAGCCTCCCTGCACAGTGCTCCAGTGACAGCAGGCCGTACAGTCACCAGCTCCCTCTCAGCTGCAGCACACCAGCGGCCCTCACAGACCTCCACCGCCGCAGCGCTAGCCATCTGACAGCGAGCCACCGGAGACCATCACCGGAGGGGAGTCCCTGGTCCATGACACTCTCCTGAGTACAGTTTATTTAGTTCTACCTCTTTTTGCTGTATTTTTTCAATCATGTTTAAATTACTATTATTATTTTTTTAATTGCAGAAAATGTTGTGTAAATTCACTTTATGATCATCCCAAAAAATCTGATGCTGATAATTTCTGGTACCTTTTATATTTCACACTGGCTCCTATGAGAATCCAGTGAGTTACGTTGCCTCCCTCTCAGAACACAGGCTTGTTCGATGCATAATCTTGCTGCAGTCCGTACACTTAATGGCACTTGCTGTTATTGTAGAATCTAGCCCAGTGTTTCTGGTTGAATAGGGGTGGGGCTCATTTGGACCCTTTTCATCCTTTCATAAATGGACCCCTCATAGAGAACTTGAGTATCTCACACAGACCATATGTGCCGAAAATATAAAACCGCAGCTTGTGCAGATATCACATACTGTATATCTATACCGTTGTACTCAGCAAATCGGCAGATTTGCCAACAAACGTGGACTTCCCTTTTACCAGTGATAAAGGAATAGCAGTTAATGTTTGCAATACATTTACCAACAATTGAGTTGCCCTCTTCAGGAGGGTGGACCATTGCAGAGAAGAGGTGGGGCCACAATGCTGCAATTCAATTCACATTGAACAACATAATTAATCCTCCCGGTGGGATGAATAAATGCATGAGACTTGCCTGCTCACCCTGCAGTACTGGAACTGGTGGGATGAATAAATGCATGAGACTGGCCTGCTCACCCTGCAGTACTGGAATCCCTATCGAAATCCAGATGTTGCAGGAGAGTATGTAAGCATTGCAGAGAGGACGTGGGGTCACATTGATGCAATTCATATGGAACCACATCATCAGTCCCCCTAGTGGGCACAATGCATGAGCCTGGCTTGCTCTCCATGCAGTCCTGGAGTGTCTTCTGAAATGTTAGTGTCTCTGGATGTTCCAAGAGAGTAGGGTAAGCATTGCAGAGAGGAGGTGGGGCCACAATGATGCAATTCACTTTAAATCACATCATCAATCCACCCTGGTGGGCAGAATGCATGAGCCTAGCCTCCTTTCCCTGCAGTCCAGGAATGCCAACTGAAATTTGTGAATCTGTACATGTTCCAGGAGCATAGGTAAGTATTGCAGAAAGGAGACAGAGTCACAATGACGCCATTCACATTGAATCACATCATCATGCTCCCCGGTGGGTGGAATGCGTGAGCTTGGCCTGTTCTCCCTGCAGTCTGGCAATGCCATCTGAAAACTGTGAGTCTCCAGATATTCCAGGAGAGATGGTAAGCATGAATTTGCTGTATATATGTATATATCTATCTCTAGGGCATTTTGGTGCACTGACCTTCTTGAAGGAATCTTGCAACTGAGTGTCCAAATCTGGGAATGAACGTATGTTCCATGAAGTATACCACACAGAACAGGTGAATGATATAATAGTTAAGCACTAACCTATCTTAGAAAACAATATAAATTATCAGTTTTATTCTATACCCTGGACAGTTATAACTCAGAGCTTTCATTTGTTGACTATTCATGGAGCTGAAATATCGACAGATTAAACACATTGTGATGTTTCCCGAAGCGGCTTGAGGAGCATCCATAAGACATGAAGATGCATTTTTCATGCCTTACCATCTTTAATGCAAATAGTAAAAAATGCAACGGTTGGAAGAGATGAAACGATGGCAGATCCTTTAAGACTAAACTAATTTTTTCTGTCAGAATTATTGAAACTGAGAACCAGCGCAGTATTTTATATATGAATGTCTGCATGATCTGTAGGTAGTAATATATATATATAAAAAGAAAAACAAATTAGTAATGCATTTTTTAGCTCAATATCCTCATGATTCATTCATTTGATAGATGTGTTTTATTATTTTTTAACGGCAATGAATAATCAAAACGATGAACTGCTAAAGAATCTTTCCAATCTTTCAATCAATCTTCAAGAAAATAGATGGTGCTCCTTAATATAATGCTGAATAAAAGTTGAAAGAGTTTAAAAGTGTAAACAGTTGTTAAATAATACATATTCTAGACTTTCACAGTTTTTTTTCTTCTGTTTTTTATAAAAGCAAGATAGAACATACAATAAAAAGATTGTACAATAGTAATACAGTATTGACAGTAAAAAATTATTGAAGATCTTCTGGATAAGTCATATAAAGAAGAACATTAAATAGTAACATTATACAGTTTATAATGTATAACAAAAGACTGATACAGGTTGAGTATCCCATATCCAAATATTCCGAAATACGGAAAATACCGAAATACTGACTTTTTTGAGTGAGAGTGAGATAGTGAAACCTTTGTTTTTTGATGGCTCAATGTACACAAACTTTGTTTAATGCACAAAGTTATTAAAAATATTGTATTAAATGATCTTCAGGCTGTGTGTATAAGGTGTATATGAAACATAAATGAATTGTGTGAATGTAGACACACTTTGTTTAATGCACAAAGTTACAAAAAATATTGGCTAAAATGACATTCAGGCTGTGTGTATAAGGTGTATATGAAACATAAATGCATTCTGTGCTTAGATTTAGGTCCCATCACCATGATATCTCATTATGGTATGCAATTATTCCAAAATACGGAAAAATCTGATATCCAAAATACTTCTGGTCCCAAGCATTTTGGATAAGGGATACTCAACCTGTAATACACATTTAACAATAAAAGATTTGGTGAATAAAATATGTGACTCTTGTTTCCAGTACAGTAGGTATTTTATAGTACCATTTACTCTTTAAGGGGATCACCACCTAGTATTGTCAACTCATACCAGGTGGTCAGATGTAAGCTATTCTGAATTTTTCTCTACATTGAGACAGGTAAAGATCCAATAGAACTCTCCCAAATGTCCAAAAATTAACCCAATCATTTCTTTTTCTCAAATACATGGTCTCTAGTCTACCCAATCCATCCTAAAGATATGATAAAGTGTCTCTTTATATAAAGCAAATACGGAAGGTCCAGGGTATACCCAGTTCTGAAGGATGTTTTTTTTTTTGTCTGCAGAACTTATGGCCAATAAAAATGTCCTACCACCACCCTTAGTGATACATTGGGATTTAGGCAGAAACCAAAATTTTGCTATTTCCAATGTAAAGGGAACATAATTGATTAGCATTCTCACTGCATCCCTCCTCACTCTTGACCACAATCCCCTGATTATTGGGCAATCCCATAGGGAATGGTACAAATCTGGGATGTCATGGTGACATTTGAGACATCTATATTAGGAAGCTAGTCCCATGAGATTTTGCCAATTGAGAGATAAATTCTATGAATAATATTGTAAAACAATTCTTAATACATACTTTAAGACATACGTTTTCAGGAATAATTGATAAAACACAGAAGATACTGAGTGGAGAAAGTGGACAAGCCATTGTCCCTTTCCTGTTTGTGAAGCCGTGTGGCCAATGGAATTTTCCAGGGATACATAATAATAATAATAATAATAATAATAATAATAATAACTTTCCTACTAGTAGGCCCACTTCTCAAAAATTTGTCAAAGGGGTTGTCCCAATTAGTACGCCTGAGATCACCAAATAACAGTGGAGATGTAGGGCTGTGCTTGCAAAAACGTTACAAGGTAAGCAATGCTGTGCTGAAATTCTGAATTTCAAAAAAAGTGGAGGTGAAGGGAGTGGTGAGAATTTAGACCATATATGTCACATAATATGTCAAACTCTATGGATATATAAAAAAACTAGAACTGCTTAAATTGTCCAAAAATTGGGATTCAATGTAAGTATTTGCATACAATTCTGTTCCATGGGTCCCATCAGTGGCTTAACTACTGCCCCCGCAGCCCTCGCGGTGGCTTGGGGGCGAGGGGCTGCAGGGGCACCACTGATTTACAGCAGACTGACATGCGGACGAGCGTCCGCATGTCAGTCTACGGTCTCCTTCCCTCCGCCGCTTGTTGGAGGGACACGGAGGGCACAGCGCGCCTCCCTGTGTCCCTCCTGCATCATCTCCGGCGGCCGCGGGTCTAATAGGGGGAAGTGCCGTCCGTGAGCTCTAATTGGCTCACGAACCGGCACTTCCCCCTATTAGACCCGCGGCCGCCGGAGATGATGCAGCAGGAGGGACACAGGAGAGGCGAGCTGTGCCCTCCGTGTCCCTCCAAAAAGCGGCGGGGGGGGGGGGGGGGCGGTAGGTGGGGGAAGAAATATATGGCACTGGGGGCATATATGGCACTGGGGGGGGAATATCTGGCACTGGGGCATATCTGGCACTGGGGGGAATATCTGGCACTGGATATCTGGCACTAGGGCATATATGGCACTGGGGGGGAATAGCTGGCAGTGGGGGCATATATGGCACTGGGGGGAATATCTGGCACTGGGGGCATATATGGCACTGCGGGGGGAATATCTGGCACTGGGGGCATATATGGCACTGGGGGGGAATATCTAGCACTGGGGGCATATATGGCACGGGGGGAATATCTGGCACTGGGGGCATATATGGCACTGGGGGGGAATATCTGGCACTGGGGGCATATATGGCACTGGGGGCATATTTGGCACTGGGGGGGAATATATGGCACTGGGGGCATATCTGGCACTGGGGGCATATGTGGCACTGGGGGGGAATATCTGGCACTGGGGGCATATGTGGCACTGGGGGGTATATGTGTACCTGGCACATGGGGGGGCTATATTTGGCACTGGGGCATGTGAGTACCTGGCACCGTGGGGGAATATCTGGCACTGGGGACATATGTGGCACTGGGAGCACAGCCCTAGCAACAAGGACTACCTCCTAGCAACGAGCATGACACCCAGTGCATGAAACACCTGGCAACGAGCATGACACCCAGTGCATAAAACACCTGGCAACGAGCATGACACCCAGTGCATGAAACCCCTGGCAACGAGCATGACACCCTGAGCATGAAAACCCCTGGCACCGTGCATGGAACCAAGAGCATGAAACCCCTAGCAACGAGCATGACACCCAGTGCATGAAACCCCTGACAACGAGCAGGTAATTGAAAAGTAATTAGAAGCCTTACTGTAGGACTTAATGTGTAATGGGCATTACGGTGTGTGGCATAATGTATCACGGACATTGCGGTGTGTGTCATAATGTGTCACAGGCATTACGGTGTATAGTATACTATATCGCGGGCATTGTGATATGTGGTATAATGTCTCAGGGTCATTGCAGTGTGTGGCATAATGTATCACGGACATTGCGGTGTGTGTCATAATGTGTCAGGCATTACGGTGTGTGATATACTATATCACGGGCATTGTGGTATGTGGTATAATGTCTCAGGGTCATTGCAGTGTGGCATAATACATAACGGGCATTGCGGTGTGTGGCATAGGATATAATGGGCAGGGCATTGCGGTATGTGTCACAGGCATTACGGTGTATGGTATACTATATCACGGGCAATGTGGTATAATGTCTCAAGGTCATTGCAGTGTGTGGCATAATGTGTCACAGGCATTGTATGTGCTATAATGTATCGGGCATTGCAGTGTGTGGCATAATGTATCACGGACATTGCGGTGTGTGTCATAATGTGTCACAGACATTGTATGTGCTATAATGTATCAGGGGCATTGCAGTGTGTAGCATAATGTATAACGGGCATTGCGATTCCTGTCATAATGTGTCACAGGCATTACGGTGTGTGGCATAATGTGTCACAGGCATTACGGTGTGTGGCATAATGTGTCGGGGGCATTACAGTGTGTGCATATTGTGTCATGTGCATTATTGTGTGCGGCATAATGTCTAAGGGCCATTGCAGTATGTGGCATAATGTA
The DNA here is from genome assembly GCF_028390025.1 of Pseudophryne corroboree. Taxonomy (NCBI): domain Eukaryota; kingdom Metazoa; phylum Chordata; class Amphibia; order Anura; family Myobatrachidae; genus Pseudophryne; species Pseudophryne corroboree. Next base: position 739,652,118 of record NC_086448.1, on the reverse strand, counting down.
CTATAAGGAGGAAAAATGACAAATAATGTAAGGGGCATGAATCAGGATTATTTTTCTTTCCTGTGGTGGCCAACGTCTGGGCGTGCAGGTTGCAAAACTGGGGTATAAGGTAGTCTTTTCCTGCAATGCCACGTCCCTTTATGAGAAACCACGCCCATTCCAACAAAACCACGCCCCTTTTTTGCCGCGCGCGCCTTCGGCACGCGCATATTTATCCCTTTCTTGCTCCCAGTTATGGAGCATGAAGGGGGGGGGGGGCGAAGAATTTTTTGGCTTGGGGGAGAAAAATTTCTAGTTACGCCACTGGGTCCAATCAAGTATTGCAGATGAGCTGTATCACTAAAGCATACTACATTGGGAAAATTGATGCCACAGTATGATTTAGTTTGGCATAATTTAGCAGGCTAATACAGGGTCATTTCCCATGCTAAATAAAGAGCAGACCTCTGCATTAAGTTTTGTATCTTTTTTTGGTGAGAAGAAGGAGCAAGACTTCTAGCTTGTAAAGTAATCTGGGAAATGTGATTATTTAGATCAAATTTGTCCTGCCAAGGTACGAAAAGATGTAATGACCCCAAATCTTGAGCTCATCTGAAATATGTTGGAATGCCAGAGTTATGTTGTATTTATATGTTAGCACGGTTCCTGGTTAGGACTATACCTAAGTAGGTCAAAGAAAAGGTGACCTATTGTATAGTAATTGAGCCATTCCACTGGGGAATGGAATGACCGGGACCCAATACTTTCACAGATTTTTAATAAATGACAATAATAGTTATAAATAAATATTTGCAGCTTAACCGCAAATATTTAGCATCCCCCAAATGTACCAGTGAGTGATCGTAGCAGATATACCTGCTGAAATCCTTCCAATCCCTTTTTGAACTTTGTCTATAGGGTCATCCCCATGAGCAGAGTTTTTTGCAGAAAGATGGAGAGGGCCACGGCTGTGGTTGCCCGGCCTCACCCGTTTATCTGTTTATTATCTGAGATTAAAAGGGACCTACTTGACCTCTATTTCCTTGAGAATTTTGATGGTGTTAGCCTCTTGCCTGCCCCACTCATTGACATCTTTCAATTGAGCTATTCAGATGCGCGGTATGGTCTTTGGAGTTCAGTTGTTACCTCAACGGATCCTGGTGCGTGGTACCTTGGCCAGAGGAAGCAGTGTGGACAGATTTAACTAGAAATCACTTGCTTCTCTAACTCTTCCTAATCATGGTGACATTAGAGGATTGGGTTGAATGACTGTGTAATTGCAGTATTATGCTCAGGTGTGATAACCTTGGCGTGGTACATGGCATAAATCAGCAAACGGCTGAGTCTTTTCTAGTGTTGCTCATGCTTGCACAGCTTGTGACCTGTGACGCAATGTGCTGTTTAAAGTTCAGTGTGCCTGGGGTTGATAATGTGATTGCCAACACTTTATCTCAGTTTCAGTGAGCTAGGTTTAGGTCTTGACTATTGAGGCTGATGCTATTGGTGTGCTCTGCCCATCTTATGTTTGGCAGGTCCTCGAGCCAGAATGGAGGGATTAGCAGAGCAATCTATCTTCACTGGACCCCTTGGAAGAATAAGAAGCCATTTCCCATGGCCAAAGGCATAGAGGTGAGAGTAGGCATTGTTCACTGCTATCTTTTACTTGGCGGCTCTATGTCTCTGGCAGATCCAGAGCGGAGGTTTCCAGATATCTGTCGGTTATTAAAAAAAATTCTACATTGAAGGCATTCCCAACCTTATGAGGATTTTTCTTATTGTGAAGGCTCTGCAAAAATTGTGCTTATATGGTCCCTGTTCCTCCCGACATGAGATGTCCCAATGCTTCACATCTTCTGGTTATCCTTGTAGCCAATGTAAAAGTGGAGATTTCATTATCTCAGATGCTTTTATTTAAATTAGATTGTTAAATGGTGTTTAACGAGATGGTTGCCTCCTCGAAGTGAGTGGATGTGTCTACGCTCCGTTTAGACGTCCCTGTTGGAGAGAGGTCTTTGCTGTGCAAACTGCAGCATTCCAAGATGGACCAGCTGGGTAAGGACCAGTGAATCTTGTAGGTTTCCTGTAAGGACTGTCAAGTTTGCCCAGTTACCCATGCCAAACAGTATATGGCTGCCATATTCTCATCAGTGGGTTCCTGGCTTCTGCATGATGATGGTCATGATGATGCTTGATCAAATATCAATTTGGTTGGGTTTTGAGACATTGTGTCTCCAGTACTGGCCTCTCTCAGTGGACAATCAGTACCCATTCATGTTGAATCGGTGTGGCTACCTCTACTGGCGGCTGCAGGATTTTCAGTAATGGAGATACGCTGCGGCACATGCATTACCTCTGATGGAACGCTTCTTATGCGCATGCGTGCCTCACTGAGCATTCTTCAGTCCTCCGTACAGATATGATGTGCCCCTGAGTGTCTCTTAGAGAGACTATGCCCCTGACATACCGGAGCCACATATCACAGCAGCAGTGCCACTATATCCAACCATGCCACCACCATTGGCCACACTACATGTCCCACTTCTACCACTGCATGTACCTGCGGGTGTGCACTACAAACACCCCATGCCATCTGCATTAATCTGCTCCTGACTGGATCGTCTCCCATTGTATGTTCCTGCATTGTGCTGTATTATGTCACATCCTGCTGTTCTATCTGTTCTATCAACAAAGGTTCTGCCACTACTTGTGACCATGCTTCATGCCATGTATTTAGCTAGAGTGATGAAGTGGATTGGATTACATGGATTAGGCTCCCTTATCCTCCAGGCACCTATAGGCACTTGCCTTCTATGCTCAAATATAACTCTGACCCTTTGCTCTGCTCAACAAACAAATGGTAATTATGACTGTCATGCCCCCATTTATATCACTCTGGGGTGAACCCAGTATTCTTGGAGATGCCAGCTCCTCCTCGGTGATAGTAGCCGGGTGCTGCACGATAATGTAACAGTGCATCACCCGGTTCTCGATCACTGAGGAGGAGCACCCTTGCACCCTTCTAGTGAAGTCATTGATGCTATATTTTCCCCCCGGTTTGCTTAAAAAGGTCTATAACCATTATCAGTGTAATAATTTATAAATGTTAAGTATTATTTCCAAAATATTTTCTTTTACTAAATATCACTTTATTTATTTTGAATATTTTTTTATTTCAATTATTATACCTGTATTTGAAACATTATTATTATATATATATATTTTTTTTTTTTGCAATCTTCACTGTCATAGTTATTTTCGGTTGATGAAAGGGGGCCGTGAACATCTCCCTTTGTTTGTCTGATGTTTCTTTGAAGTGACATATCATATATTTTCAGAAGTGTTCTCAGAAGGGTAATGTAAAAATCGCTTTTGAGGCACTCAAACTTGATTTATCACTGTGCATTGTCTGGGGAGATCCCAACACAGCACGTCCGTGACACTTTCATGCCTCCCAAGTTGATGTGCAGAACACCACATTTTTTTTTTTGTTCAGCAGGAACTGGTGGAATACTTTAGCTAGCAGACGGAATGTAGGACACTATAAAAATCTTGGCATAAAGACATACTGTACGTTTAAGAGAAATTAATAATAAACGTAGTTTCTGTTAGTATCTAATATTTGCACACCTTAAGACTGCTTTAAATGTTCTTGTTTTACGTTTAAAAAATAATGAATCTATTTAAAGTCAATTGTGTACACAATAGCTTTAACTTTTTTTTTCTCTCTAAAGCACTTCCAAAGTTATACAGTGATATACTGTATACTCGATTGCTCAGACTACAGGTTTCCTGTCCCGTCAAACTTAGTCTATTTTATTTATTGGATTGTTTATTCATTTTTTGTCTGGGCTTCCAAAAGACAAAACCGATGAGATAAACAGCTGCCACTGGGCTTAAAACCTAGAATTCGTGGACGTTCTTTAATGTCTTTATTTCCTAAGCATCGTCTTAACTTATCTGTTACATCGCTATATGTATATTGTAATTTGCAAAACAAATCAGTGTAGAAAGTTTATGTTTTTATAATATCATTCTTTATTTCTCATCATCTTATATGGCCACAGAACTCCTCTGTGAATAAGGTGTATATTACACCATAAACTTTTCTCTACTGACTGGAAATAAAATTACTGGACAGCAAGAAATGAAAATATACAGTAACTTCATTATATTAAGGTAAGAGGCTGATCAAATGTTGTTTGAGTAGTCACATTCTAATATATATATTTTTTAAATGATAAAACATTTTATATCTAGGTCCTTTACTTAACATTTATTGACAATCTGAAATCTTTCCAGACCAGGAGAGATACGGAAGGAGATATACTGTATCAGGCCAGGGCCGCAACTAGAAGGGTGGGGAGGGGGGGGGGGGGGGGTGAGGATGGGCACTCACTCTCCTAATTTTAAATGCTTACTGACTTTGTTGTGACCTGTCATGGGGTCTGCAATTGGTTGCGGCATTTCCTTGCTCAGTTACTATTGGGCAGACATTACAAATAGCAGCCTCTGTACCTCCCAGTGACGTCACATTACCGGAGACTCGGAGAGTGTGTGTTGGCTCCTTACATGCTGAGGCACAAGATGACGGCAGAGGCTGGCTGTCAGGACCAGGTGCAGCAGTGATCTGAGCTTTACAGCAGGTAAATTAAAGTGGCCAAATTACTGTCTTGCGCCAGGTGGCAAAAATTCTACTGACTAGATTGCTTAGAAGTTAAGCACGGATCTCTCCGTGTGTATGCCCCACAGTGATAGTGATGCGCAGTCCCCGCGCGTTGCTATTGCTGGTACTAGATTGGCCCCTCCCCCGTTCCCCCTCCTCGCTCAGCACACATCTCACAGTGTGCTGAGCGTGGGAGAGATGTGTGCTGAGCGGGGGAGAGATGTGTACTGAGCGGTCTGTGATAGGTCGCTAAGCACACATCTCTCCCCCTGTGTATCGGGCTTTACAGTGATGCTCCCCCTGGATTCGCCCCTGGGGGAGGGAGTTGCAGCTCCAGTTTGTCAGATGCAATTGTGAATAGATCGCAGAGATTGGACTTTTTCTTTTATTGTAAATTGCGATTAAGATTTAGATTCTGATTTAGGCTCGCAGTTACTTATAACAATCGAATGTGGTTTAACCCTTCAGGGATCTATTTAATTTTTTTTTTAAAATCACAAAAGTTTATTGACAAAAGGAATACAATGACAAATGAAAGCAATGGACACTCTCGAGGCATAACAAAATTAGTATATAGAGAAGATTGAGTGTAAGAGTGTGTTCTCCTGTTAACTGTTCTATTATATTTACCTTTTTATTTTTTCTCTGACGTCCTAGTGGATGCTGGGACTTCCTTAAGGACCATGGGGAATAGCGGCTCCGCAGGAGACTGGGCACAAAAGTAAAAGCTTTAGACTAGCTGGTGTGCACTGGCTCCTCCCCCTATGACCCTCCTCCAAGCCTCAGTTAGATTTTTGTGCCCGAACGAGAAGGGTGCATGCTAGGTGGCTCTCCTGAGCTGCTTAGAAGTAAAAGTTTAAATAGGTTTTTTATTTTCAGTGAGTACTGCTGGCAACAGGCTCACTGCATCGTGGGACTAAGGGGAGAAGAAGCGAACTCACCTGCGTGCAGAGTGGATTGGGCTTCATGGCTACTGGACATTAGCTCCAGAGGGACGATCACAGGTTCAGCCTGGATGGGTCCCGGAGCCGCGCCGCCGGCCCCCTTACAGAGCCAGAAGAGCGAAGAGGTCCGGAGAAAGCGGCGGCAGAAGACGTTCCTGTCTTCAAATAAGGTAGCGCACAGCACTGCAGCTGTGCGCCATTGCTCTCAGCACACTTCACACTCCGGTCACTGAGGGTGCAGGGCGCTGGGGGGGAGCGCCCTGAGACGCAATAAAACACTATAAAAACCTTATATGGCTAAAGAAATGCATCACATATAGCTCCTAGGCTATATGGATGCATTTAACCCCTGCCAGTTTTCCTGAAAAAAGCGGGAGAAAAGGCCGCCGAGAAGGGGGCGGAGCCTATCTCCTCAGCACACAAGCGCCATTTTCCTTCACAGCTCCGCTGGAAGGACGGCTCCCTCACTCTCCCCTGCAGTCCTGCTACAAGAATCAGGGTAAAACAAGAGAGGGGGGGCACTATTGGCAGCTAATATATAATACAGCAGCTATAACAGGGAGTAACACTTATATAAGGTTATCCCTGCATATATATAGCGCTCTGGTGTGTGCTGGCAAACTCTCCCTCTGTCTCCCCAAAGGGCTAGTGGGGTCCTGTCCTCTATCAGAGCATTCCCTGTGTGTGTGCTGGGTGTCGGTACGATTGTGTCGACATGTATGAGGAGGAAAATGATGTGGAAGCAGAGCAATTGCCTGTGTTAGTGATGTCACCCCCTAGGGAGTCGACACCTGACTGGATGGTCGTATTTAAAAGAATTACGTGACAATGTCAGCACTTTGCAAAAAACTGTTGACGACATGAGACAGCCGGCAAATCAGTTAGTGCCTGTTCAGGCGTCTCAGACACCGTCAGGGGCGCTAAAACGCCCGTTACCTCAGATGGTCGACACAGACCCAGACACGGATACTGAATCCAGTGTCGACGGTGAGGAGACAAACGTAATGTCCAGTAGGGCCACACGTTACATGATCACGGCAATGAAGGAGGCATTGAACATTTCTGACACTACAAGTACCACAAAAAAGGGTATTATGTGGGGTGTGAAAAAACTACCAGTAGTTTTTCCTGAATCAGAGGAATTAAATGAGGTGTGTGATAAAGCGTGGGTTTCCCCCGATAAAAAACTGCTGATTTCTAACAAATTATTGGCACTATACCCTTTCCCGCCAGAGGTTAGGGCACGTTGGGAAACACCCCCTAGGGTAGATAAGGCGCTCACACGTTTATCAAAACAAGTGGCGTTACCGTCTCCTGATACGGCCGCCCTCAAGGAACCAGCTGATAGAAGGCTGGAAAATATCCTAAAAGGTATATACACACATACTGGTGTTATACTGCGACCAGCAATCGCCTCAGCCTGGATGTGCAGCGCTGGAGTGGCTTGGTCGGATTCCCTGACTGAAAATATTGATACCCTGGATAGGGACAGTATTTTATTAACTATAGAGCATTTAAAGGATGCATTACTATATATGCGTGATGCACAGAGGGATATTTGCACCCTGGCATCAAGAGTGAGTGCGATGTCCATTTCTGCCAGAAGGGCGTTATGGACGCGACAGTGGTCAGGTGATGCAGATTCCAAACGACATATGGAAGTATTGCCATATAAAGGGGAGGAGTTATTTGGGGTCGGTCTATCAGACCTGGTGGCCACGGCAACGGCTGGAAAGTCCACCTTTTTACCCCAGGTCACCTCTCAGCAGAAAAAGACACCGTCTTTTCGTTCCTATAAGAACAAGCGAGCAAAAGGCCACTCATTTCTGCCCCGGGGCAGAGGAAGAGGAAAAAGACTGCACCAGGCAGCCTCTTCCCAGGAGCAGAAGCCCTCCCCCGCTTCTGCCAAGTCTTCAGCATGACGCTGGGGCTTTACAAGCGGACTCAGGCACGGTGGGGGCCCGTCTCAAAAATTTCAACGCGCAGTGGGCTCACTCGCAAGTGGACCCCTGGATCCTGCAGGTAGTATCACAGGGGTACAAATTGGAATTCGAGACGTCTCCCCCTCGCCGATTCCTGAAGTCTGCTCTTCCAGCGCCTCCCTCCGACAGGGAGGCAGTATTGGAAGCTATTCACAAGCTGTATTCCCAGCAGGTGATAATCAAGGTACCCCTCCTACAACAGGGAAAGGGGTATTATCCCACGCTGTTTGTGGTACCGAAGCCGGACGGCTCGGTGAGACCAATTTTCAAATTCAAGATGGAATCACTCAGAGCAGTGATAGCGAACCTGGAAGAAGGGGACTATATGGTGATTCTTCTTCGAAGAGAAGGCGTCTTAATTATCCCTTACTTGGACGATCTCCTGATAAGGGCAAGATCCAGGGAACAGTTAGAGTTCGGAGTAGCACTGTCTCAGGTAGTGCTACGTCAGCACGGGTGGATTCTAAATATCCCAAAATCACAGCTGATTCCAACAACACGTCTACTGTTCCTGGGGATGATTCTGGACACAGTCCAGAAAAAGGTGTTTCTCCCGGAGGAGAAGGCCAGGGAGTTATCCGAGCTAGTCAGGAACCTCCTAAAACCAGGCCAAGTGTCAGTGCATCAATGCACGAGAGTCCTGGGAAAAATGGTGGCTTCTTACGAAGCAATTCCATTCGGAAGATTCCATGCAAGAACTTTTCAGTGGGATCTGCTGGAGTCCAGATCGCATCTTCAGATGCATCAGCGGATAACCCTATCTCCAAGGACAAGGGTGTCTCTCCTGTGGTGGTTACAGAGTGCTCATCTTCTAGAGGGCCGCAGATTCGGCATTCAGGATTGGATGCTGGTGACCACGGATGCCAGTCTGAGAGGCTGGGGAGCAGTCACACAGGGAAGAAATTTCCAGGGCTTGTGGTCAAGCATGGAAACGTCTCTTCACATAAATATCCTGGAACTAAGGGCCATTTACAATGCCCTAAGTCAAGCAAGGCCTCTGCTTCAGGGTCAGTCGGTATTGATCCAATCGGACAACATCACGGCAGTCGCCCACGTCAACAGACAGGGCGGCACAAGAAGCAGGAGGGCAATGGCAGAAGCTGCAAGGATTCTCCGCTGGGCGGAAAATCATGTGGTAGCACTGTCAGCAGTGTTCATTCCGGGAGTGGACAACTGGGAAGCAGACTTCCTCAGCAGACACGACCTTCACCCGGGGGAGTGGGGACTTCACCCAGAAGTCTTCCAAGTGATTGTAAACCGTTGGGAAAAACCAAAGGTGGACATGATGGCGTCCCGTCTCAACAAAAAACTGGACAGATATTGCGCCAGGTCAAGGGACCCTCAGGCAATAGCGGTGGACGCTCTGGTAACACCGTGGGTGTACCAGTCGGTGTATGTGTTCCCTCCTCTGCCTCTCATACCCAAAGTACTGAGAATCATAAGAAGGAGAGGAGTAAGAACTATACTCGTGGCTCCGGATTGGCCAAGAAGAACTTGGTACCCGGAACTGCAAGAGATGCTCACGGAGGACCCGTGGCCTCTACCTCTCAGAAAGGACCTGCTCCAGCAGGGACCTTGTCTGTTTCAAGACTTACCGCGGCTGCGTTTGACGGCATGGAGGTTGAACGCCGGATCCTGAAGGAAAAAGGCATTCCAGATGAAGTCATCCCTACCCTGGTCAAGGCCAGAAAGGATGTAACCGCAAAACATTATCACCGCATTTGGCGGAAATATGTTGCGTGGTGTGAGGCCAAGAAGGCCCCTACAGAGGAATTTCAACTGGGTCGTTTCCTGCATTTCCTGCAAACAGGACTATCTATGGGCCTAAAATTAGGGTCCATTAAGGTTCAAATTTCGGCCCTGTCAATCTTCTTCCAAAAAGAACTGGCTTCAGTGCCTGAAGTTCAGACGTTTGTCAAAGGGGTACTGCATATACAGCCTCCTTTTGTGCCTCCAGTGGCACCTTGGGATCTCAATGTAGTGTTGAGTCTCCTAAAATCACATTGGTTTGAACCACTCACCACTGTGGAATTGAAATATCTCACATGGAAAGTGGTCATGCTGTTAGCCCTGGCTTCAGCCAGGCGTGTCTCTGAATTGGCGGCTTTATCATATAAAAGCCCTTACCTAATTTTTCATTCAGACAGGGCAGAACTGAGGACTCGCCCTCAATTTCTCCCTAAGGTGGTTTCAGCGTTTCACATGAACCAGCCTATTGTGGTACCTGCGGCGACTAGGGACTTGGAGGACTCCAAGTTGCTGGACGTAGTCAGGGCCCTGAAAATATATGTTTCCAGGACGGCTGGAGTCAGAAAATCTGACTCGCTGTTTATCCTGTATGCACCCAACAAGCTGGGTGCTCCTGCTTCTAAGCAGACGATTGCTCGTTGGATTTGTAGTACAATTCAGCTTGCACATTCTGTGGCAGGCCTGCCACAGCCAAAATCTGTAAAAGCCCATTCCACAAGGAAAGTGGGCTCATCTTGGGCGGCTGCCCGAGGGGTCTCGGCTTTACAACTTTGCCGAGCAGCTACTTGGTCAGGGGCAAACACGTTTGCTAAATTTTACAAATTCGATACCCTGGCTGAGGAGGACCTGGAGTTCTCTCATTCGGTGCTGCAGAGTCATCCGCACTCTCCCGCCCGTTTGGGAGCTTTGGTATAATCCCCATGGTCCTTAAGGAAGTCCCAGCATCCACTAGGACGTCAGAGAAAATAAGAATTTACTTACCGATAATTCTATTTCTCGTAGTCCGTAGTGGATGCTGGGCGCCCATCCCAAGTGCGGATTGTCTGCAATACTTGTATATAGTTATTGTTACAAAAAAAATCGGGTTTGTTTATTGTTGTGAGCCATCTTTTCAGAGGCTCCTACGTTTATCATACTGTTAACTGGGTTCAGATCACAGGTTGTACGGTGTGATTGGTGTGGCTGGTATGAGTCTTACCCGGGATTCAAAATCCTTCCTTATTATGTACGCTCGTCCGGGCACAGTATCCTAACTGAGGCTTGGAGGAGGGTCATAGGGGGAGGAGCCAGTGCACACCAGCTAGTCTAAAGCTTTTACTTTTGTGCCCAGTCTCCTGTGGAGCCGCTATTCCACATGGTCCTTAAGGAAGTCCCAGCATCCACTACGGACTACGAGAAATAGAATTATCGGTAAGTAAATTCTTATTATTTTATTACTTTTATTTATTGCTTTGTACATATCGAAAAACAATCGAGAACTAGGAGCAAGATTAGGAAACAGAATAAAATATTCCAGAGGGATAAACATTAGGATCCTTGAGAGGATTTGTAGGAGACTACCGAGAGTTATATGAGATAAGAAGGAGGAGTAGAATGAAAAGTTAAGGAGAAGAGAGGGTAAGAGGGAGAGGAGAAAGAGAGAGAGAAGAAAAAAAAAAAAAAGCAGAGAGAAGCAGGTGCCCGTCGAGAGCGGGGGGAGAGCGAGTCGGGAAAAGAGTCATGTGGGGAAAAAGGGTAATGCGTACTAGGAGAGACCTGGGAGAGCGACTTGAAATTTAGTGTACCAAGGTGTCCAGACGCCATGAAATTTATCCACTGTGTTGTTCATCAAGGAGGAAAGATATTCCATCTTAGCCACAAACCAAACGCGGTTCATGAGTTCCAGACGCGTTGGAGGGTTGGGGAGTTTCCATGATTTAGCAATCTGGAGTTTAGCTGCACAGGCTATATGCATAACTAGTTTGTTTTCTGACTTGGATAGCTGGCAGGCTGGGGCACACAGGAGCAACGTCTCAGGGGGTAAAGGGGGGCAGTCCGGAATAAGCGACTGGATAAGGGTGCGGACCATAAGCCAAAAGGGGGCTATCCTCGGGCAGCTCCACCAAACGTGAAAAAACGAGCCTACTTGACCACAGTGGCGCCAACAGAGGTTAGAAGTGTTCGGATACATTTGGTGTAGGCGCTCGGGGACCAGATACCATCGCGCATAAACTTTATAGGAGTTCTCCTTAATGGAGACACTAATAGAACATTTAGAAATATTCAGTCGGATAGAATCCCACATGTCATCTTCCAGGGGTGTTCCCAAGTCTGTATCCCAAGCAAATTCATGCGCCATGCGAGTTGACGCTGCCGGAGACAAAATGGCGTGATACAGATTAGATATAGTGCCTCGGTCCGTGGGGCGATACATGCAAAGGCGTTCCATCGGAGTCGGGACATTAGGGATAGGCGTTGTCCTGGTTGAGGACATAACGAAGTTTCGAATTTGAAGGTATTTGTCACGATCCGGGTATCTGGACGCCATTTCTTACCCATCAGATGCCTCCTAAGGCTGGCTCAGCGCTCCAGGACCGGATCCCATCTGTTATCCTGATGTGTACATTCCTGTATCCTCTCCTGTCACTCTGGGACGCTGTCACAGTAAACGCCATATTACACCTGGCATGGCGTCTCCCGCGGCCTCCGCCGCCGTCCCTGCTCTTCTGCATGCAGAGTGTCTGAGTGGCGATTACGTCAGCCGCGGCCTCCGCTGTGTCCGCGTGGTTGGATGTGCATCTGTCAGCCTGGCGCCTCCTGTCTCCGGTGGCCGGCGCCGCCATTACTGTTTTCATTACCACATGGATTACAAACCAAACTTCCCTCCAAGTGTCTGCATGGGCGCAGCCATCTTGGATTCTGTCAGCTGATCATTTCCACCAATCTGTTCTCAGTATTGATAATCTGCATAATTGCCTAGCCAATCCCTTCCTTGCTGCAGGTATAAATACACTGTGCCTGAGCAAGGAAGGCGTCAGTGCTTTGGTTGTCAAACCTAGTTCCTGTTTGTCTCTCTCCTGTGATTGTCTTCCAGGTTCCAGCTCCTGTCTCAAGACTTCCACCATAGAGACCCGCACCAGCATTCCACCTGCGGTGTAGCCTGACTCTCCAATCCATTGTGGATTCATCTGTTTCCAGCTACAACATTACCTGCTTCCAGCTCAGCTTCCAGCAGAGTACAGCTTCCCTTAAAGGGCCGGTGTCCTTTCTACACTTTACCACTCTCCACCGGTATTATTATTTCTCCGCTCTCAAGTTCTACATTTCAGTTCATATTTCATCGCTCCCAAGTTCATTTATTATTTAACTGGTTCCAGCCAGTATCCACTCCGTGCTAACAACAGTCTGGTTCCAGCCAGTATCCACAGCAGCTGTTTTATCTTCAGCAACCCAGCTTTTCCTGGAACACCAGCTGGCACAATCCTGGGTTATCTCCATTGCTACAGTCGGGCCTGGTAAGGACTTTCCATCTAGAAGATCATAAGAACTATCTCACACTACCAGTGCCCTGTGGCTCCTGCCATCCTGTAGTACCCAGGAACTGTATTTATTCTTTGCTGACTTTTACGTTTTCTTTTACTGCTGCTGTGTTGCGGAGTTGTCATAATAAACATCATTGACTTTTATCCAAGTTGTCGTGGTCACGCCTTCGGGCAGTTATTATTCATGTTACTTACATGTCCAGGGGTCTGATACAACCTCCCAGGTTCCGGTACATCTCAGCCCCTACAACTGAGGCTGCCTCCCGTCAGCTCAGGCCCTCAGTTGTGACAGTAAGCACTGACCTAATGAATCCAGCCGGAGACCAGGATCAAGCGGCCAGGCCGATGCAAGAACTGGCAGCCCGACTAGAACATCAGGAGGCTGCACAGGGCCACATCATCCGCTGTCTCCAGGATCTCTCTACTCGGCTGGATGGGATTCAGACAACTCTCCGTGGATCAGGCGCGTCTGGTGCGTCAACCACAGTGACTCCAGCTATAACCCCACCCACCTTACCCATTTCTGCTCCACGTCTTCATCTTCCAACGCCAGCAAAATTTGACGGATCTCCAAGATTCTGCAGGGGATTTCTCAACCAGTGTGAGATTCAGTTTGAGCTACAACCTGGCAATTTTCCCAGTGACCGTACAAAAATTGCCTACATTATTTCTCTTCTCAGTGGCTCAGCCCTTGATTGGGCATCACCGTTATGGGAGAGGTCCGACACCCTGCTATCTTCCTACACTGCCTTCGTGTCAACATTCAGGCGCATCTTCGACGAGCCAGGCCGGGTAACCTCAGCTTCATCCGAGATTCTCCGTTTACGCCAGGGGTCACGTACTGTAGGACAATATCTGATACAGTTCCAGATCCTGGCATCCGAACTGGCATGGAACGACGAGGCCCTGTATGCTGCATTCTGGCATGGCTTATCTGAGCGTATTAAAGATGAGTTAGCTACCAGAGACTTACCTTCTAAGTTAGATGAGCTAATCTCACTCTGCACGAAAGTTGATTTACGTTTCAGAGAGAGAGCAACTGAGCGTGGAAGATCATCTGCTCCAAAATCTTCTGCTCCTCCTCCTCGTCAACTGTCACCATCTAAAGATGAGCCCATGCAACTTGGCCGTTCCCGTTTAACTCCTGCTGAGCGCCGAAGACGTCTCTCCGAGTCTCTCTGTCTCTATTGTGCAGCTCCGTCTCACACCATTAATGCCTGTCCCAAACGTCCGGGAAACTCCAAATCCTAGCTCGCCAAGGAGAGGGCCGGCTAGGAGTAATGATCTCCTCTCCATCTCCTCAAGATTGTAATCTCCCAGTCTCGCTTCAAGTTGCTCAACGTTATCGGAACGTCATTGCCCTCCTTGATTCCGGAGCAGCTGGGAACTTTATTACCGAAGCCTATGTTAAACGGTGGTCCCTACCCACCGAGAGACTTCCTTCGTCCATTTCTTTAACTGCCGTGGATGGCAGCAAAATTTTTGATGCAGTTATTTCTTTAAGGACTCTACCAGTTCGTTTGAGAGTGGGAGTTCTTCATTCCGAACTTATTTCTTTTTTAGTGATTCCAAGAGCCACACATCCTGTGGTCCTGGGCCTTCCATGGCTCCGTCTTCACAATCCTACAATTGATTGGACGACTACGCAAATCCTGGCATGGGGTTCCTCCTGTGCTGAGACATGTTTGTTTAAAGTATTGCCTGTCTGTTCTTCCTCCCCCAGGTCGTCTGATGTTCCACCTCCTCCATATCAAGATTTCACGGATGTGTTCAGTAAAGCTTCTGCTGATATCCTTCCTCCTCATAGAGAATGGGACTGCCCGATTGATCTCGTTCCAGGGAAGGTTCCACCTCGAGGCCGAACTTATCCGTTGTCTTTGCCTGAGACGCATTCTATGGAGGAATATATTAAAGAGAACCTAGCAAAGGGGTTCATTCGACCTTCTTCTTCTCCAGCCGGCGCAGGCTTCTTTTTTGTAAAAAAGAAAGATGGTGGTCTGCGGCCGTGCATCGACTACAGAGGTTTGAACGACATTACCATCAAGAACCGTTATCCTTTACCCCTGATTACTGAGCTCTTTGACAGAGTTAGCGGAGCTACCATCTTTACAAAGCTGGACTTGAGAGGTGCATACAATCTCATCCAGATCCGTGAGGGTGACGAGTGGAAGACCGCCTTTAACACCCGTGACGGACATTATGAGTACCTCGTCATGCCCTTCGGATTGAGCAATGCTCCAGCTGTCTTCCAGCATTTTGTCAATGAGATCTTCAGAGACATTCTATACCGTCATGTCGTGGTCTATCTAGACGATATCCTCATTTTTGCCAACGATTTAGAGGAACATCGTTTTTGGGTTAAAGAGGTTCTGTCCCGTCTCCGTGTCAATCATCTCTATTGCAAATTAGAAAAATGCGTCTTTGAAGTCAAGTCCATTCCGTTTCTAGGGTACATTGTGTCCGGTTCCGGACTAGAGATGGATCCTGAGAAACTACAAGCAATCCAAAATTGGCCGGTACCCTTAACCCTCAAAGGGGTCCAGAGGTTCTTGGGGTTCGCCAACTATTACCGAAAGTTTATACGAGACTTTTCCACCATTGTGGCGCCTATTACTGCTTTCACTAAGAAGGGTGCTAACCCGTCCAAGTGGTCTGAAGAAGCCATGCAAGCATTTCATCTTTTAAAACAAAGGTTCATCTCTGCGCCTGTTCTGAAACAGCCTGACATCGACTCTCCTTTCATCTTAGAGGTGGATGCCTCCTCCGTTGGAGTAGGAGCGGTGTTATCTCAGAGGGCTAAAGATGGCCATTTACACCCTTGCAGTTTCTTCTCCCGGAAGTTCTCCCCAGCTGAGCGCAACTATGCCATTGGCGACCAGGAGTTGCTAGCCATCAAGCTCGCTCTAGAAGAGTGGAGGTATCTGTTGGAGGGAGCTTCTCATTCAATCACCATACTTACAGACCACAAGAACCTTTTATATCTGAAAGGCGCACAATGTCTCAACCCTCGTCAGGCCAGATGGGCACTTTTCTTTTCCAGATTCGACTTTAAACTCCAGTTCTGTCCGGGCTCTCAGAATCGCAAGGCCGATGCCCTTTCCCGCTCATGGGAGCAAGAAAATGAGTCAGAGTCTTCAGACAAGCATCCTATTATAAATCCGTTGGCATTCTCCACGGTAGGGATGGACTCTACGCCCCCATCAGGGAAAAGTTTTGTGAAACCGATGCTAAGGAAGAAGCTCATGCATTGGGCCCATGCTTCCCGTTTTGCCGGACATACAGGTATCCAAAAAGCCCTGGAGTTTATCTCTAGGTCCTATTGGTGGCCAACTCTGAAAAAGGACGTCTTGGAGTTTATTGCATCTTGCCCAAAGTGTGCTCAACATAAGGTATCCCGCCAGTCGCCTGCGGGGCAACTGGTTCCACTATCTGTTCCCCGTCGACCTTGGACCCATTTGTCGATGGATTTTATTACAGATTTACCCATGTGCAACAAGTTCAATACCATCTGGGTGGTAGTTGACCGGTTCACCAAGATGGCACACTTCATTCCTCTCACCGGTCTTCCGTCAGCTTCCAAGTTGGCTCAAGTATTCATACAAGAGATCTTCCGACTCCACGGTCTTCCTGAAGAAATTATCTCAGATCGAGGAGTTCAATTCACAGCCAAATTCTGGCGAAGTTTATGTCAAGTCCTCCAAGTCAAGCTAAAGTTTTCCACGGCTTACCATCCTCAGACCAATGGTCAAACCGAGAGGGTGAATCAGGACTTGGAGGCCTTCCTCCGCATCTATGTGTCCTCCTCTCAAGATGACTGGGTTCAATTACTTCCCTGGGCCGAGTTCTGTCATAACAACCAGCATCATTCTTCATCTGCTTCAACACCATTCTTTACTAACTTTGGATTCCACCCTAAAGTCCCTGAGTTCCAACCGCTTCCAGCAACTTCTGTTCCCGCAGTGGATATCACCTTGCATCAGTTTGCCAATATCTGGAAGAGCGTACGATCAGCTCTGCTCAAGGCATCGTTCAGGTACAAGAAGTTTGCGGATAAGAAGCGTCGAGCAGTTCCTGCTCTCAAGGTGGGTGATCGGGTATGGTTATCCACGAAGAATTTGAGGTTAAGAGTTCCCAGTATGAAGTTTGCACCTCGCTATATCGGTCCTTTCAAGATTGAACAAGTCATCAATCCTGTTGCTTACAGACTCCAGTTGCCTCCCTTCTTAAAAATACCCAGGACATTCCATGTTTCCCTGTTGAAACCGCTGATCTTGAATCGGTTTCATTCCTCACTTCCTCCAACTCCGAAAGTCCAAACTCAACGAGGCGTTGAGTATGAAGTAGCCAAGATCCTGGACTCACGTCACCGTTACGGTCAACTACAATATCTTATTGACTGGAAGGGTTATGGTCCTGAGGAACGTTCATGGACCAATGCTTCTGATGTCCATGCTCCTGCCTTGGTCCGGAGATTCCATTCCAAGTTTCCTCAAAAGCCAAAGAAGTGTCCTGGGGCCACTCCTAATGGGGGGGGTGCTGTCACGATCCGGGTATCTGGACGCCATTTCTTACCCATCAGATGCCTCCTAAGGCTGGCTCAGCGCTCCAGGACCGGATCCCATCTGTTATCCTGATGTGTACATTCCTGTATCCTCTCCTGTCACTCTGGGACTCTGTCACAGTAAACGCCATATTACACCTGGCATGGCGTCTCCCGCGGCCTCCGCCGCCGTCCCTGCTCTTCTGCATGCAGAGTGTCTGAGTGGCGATTACGTCAGCCGCGGCCTCCGCTGTGTCCGCGTGGTTGGATGTGCATCTGTCAGCCTGGCGCCTCCTGTCTCCGGTGGCCGGCGCCGCCATTACTGTTTTCATTACCACATGGATTACAAACCAAACTTCCCTCCAAGTGTCTGCATGGGCGCAGCCATCTTGGATTCTGTCAGCTGATCATTTCCACCAATCTGTTCTCAGTATTGATAATCTGCATAATTGCCTAGCCAATCCCTTCCTTGCTGCAGGTATAAATACACTGTGCCTGAGCAAGGAAGGCGTCAGTGCTTTGGTTGTCAAACCTAGTTCCTGTTTGTCTCTCTCCTGTGATTGTCTTCCAGGTTCCAGCTCCTGTCTCAAGACTTCCACCATAGAGACCCGCACCAGCATTCCACCTGCGGTGTAGCCTGACTCTCCAATCCATTGTGGATTCATCTGTTTCCAGCTACAACATTACCTGCTTCCAGCTCAGCTTCCAGCAGAGTACAGCTTCCCTTAAAGGGCCGGTGTCCTTTCTACACTTTACCACTCTCCACCGGTATTATTATTTCTCCGCTCTCAAGTTCTACATTTCAGTTCATATTTCATCGCTCCCAAGTTCATTTATTATTTAACTGGTTCCAGCCAGTATCCACTCCGTGCTAACAACAGTCTGGTTCCAGCCAGTATCCACAGCAGCTGTTTTATCTTCAGCAACCCAGCTTTTCCTGGAACACCAGCTGGCACAATCCTGGGTTATCTCCATTGCTACAGTCGGGCCTGGTAAGGACTTTCCATCTAGAAGATCATAAGAACTATCTCACACTACCAGTGCCCTGTGGCTCCTGCCATCCTGTAGTACCCAGGAACTGTATTTATTCTTTGCTGACTTTTACGTTTTCTTTTACTGCTGCTGTGTTGCGGAGTTGTCATAATAAACATCATTGACTTTTATCCAAGTTGTCGTGGTCACGCCTTCGGGCAGTTATTATTCATGTTACTTACATGTCCAGGGGTCTGATACAACCTCCCAGGTTCCGGTACATCTCAGCCCCTACAACTGAGGCTGCCTCCCGTCAGCTCAGGCCCTCAGTTGTGACAGTATTGATAGAAATATGACGTCGGGAGAGAGTGTTTTGTTTGGAGGTCTGCGAATGAGTACGGTGCATTGTTGTGAAGTAGATGGTGATAGCGGGAGACTCCTGCTCTAGTCCATGTGGAGGCAAGTTGGTGGGATCGGCCCGGTGAGAAGGAGGGGTTGTTCCAAATGGGGGTTAGGGGGGAGGGAGTTGTGTGGAGTGAAAATTTAGATTTTAGCGAGTCCCACCCGATAAAGTTAAGGATATTGTTGGTACTAGTTGAGTGGTTTTAGGTCTATGCTGGCGGGGGAGCCATGGAAGGTGAGAGACCGAATCGACTTGAGCCATATCACTCTCCAAATCCACCCATCTCCTTGTGTGCCGTGGAGAGTGCCAGGCGACAAGTTGACTGAGAGCCGTGGCATGGTAGTATCTTGACAGCGAGGGGAGGCCTAGACCGCCACATGAAGAGCTTTGCTGGAGGGTCTCCCTGCGCAAACGTGGCTTCTTGTCATTCCATATGAATTTACCATATTGGGTCTGGAGGGAGGATAGAATCCGAGGAGGGACCGGGACAGGGAGAGTCTGGAAAAGGTACAATATCTTTGGGATGACGTTCATCTTAATGGCATTAATTCTGCCGATCCAAGAAATGAAATGTTTTTTCCATCCTAAGATGTTTTGAGATATTTCCTTAAATAGGGGTGGGAAGTTGGCGTCATAGAGAGAGTGGTAAGATTTAGTGATTTGTACCCCCAAATATTTAATGGAGGTATGACGCCATGCATAAGGGAAGTTGGATTTCAGAAGGTTTAGGGAGTTGAGAGGGATGTGTAGCGGGAGAGCCTCTGATTTGTCGTTGTTCACCCTATATCCAGAGAGGTCCCCATAGAGAGTTAATTCTTTGAAAAGATTGGGAAGGGAAATTAGTGGGTTAGTGAGGGTGAGGAGGACGTCATCCGCAAAAAGAGAGAGTTTATATTGTGAGTCTTTGATAGAGAAGCCCGTAATATCCGGGTTAAGACGGATGCGACAGGCGAGAGGTTCAATTATCAGAGCGAAGATGAGAGGCGACAGTGGGCATCCCTGTCGCGTACCGTTGGTGATGGCGAAGGTGTCCGAAAGAATTCCATTTGTTAGCACAGAAGTGGAGGGATTGTGATAGAGTGCCGTTATTGCTTGGAGAAATTTCCCGTGGATACCAAAGCTGCGGAGTGTTTGATCGATGAAGGCCCACGAAACCCTATCGAAGGCTTTTTCCGCGTCCAATGCCAATAGAAGAGAGGGGAGCTTGACTGAATTAGCGTGATGGATCAAATTGATGGTGCGTCTGGTATTATCTAGAGCTTGGCGTGAAGGGACAAATCCGACTTGGTCGGGGTGTATAAGGGATGGGAGAAGAGGGTTCAGGCGTAAGGCAAGTATTTTTGCAAAAAGTTTCAGATCGGTGTTGAGGAGGGATATAGGGCGATAATTAGAGACCTGCTGGTGGTCCTTACCAGGTTTGGGAATAACAGTGATTAATGCTCTAGTAGTTTCGCTGTGGAAGAGTTCCCCGTTAAGGATTTTATTAAAAGTAGACGTCAAGTGGGGGACTAGATCACATTCGAATGTTTTATAGTACGCGAAGGGTGTCACGATCCGGGTATCTGGACGCCATTTCTTACCCATCAGATGCCTCCTAAGGCTGGCTCAGCGCTCCAGGACCGGATCCCATCTGTTATCCTAATGTTCACATTCCTGCATCCTCTCCTGTCTCTCTGAGACGCTGTCACAGTAACGCCTTATTACATCTGGCATGGCGTCTCCCGCGGCCTCCGCCGCCGTCCCTGAGCTTCTGCATGCAGAGTGTCAGAGTGGCGATTACGTCAGCCGCGGCCTCCGCTGTGTCCGCGTGGTTGGATGTGCACTTGTCAGCCTGGCGTCTCCTGTCTCCAGTGGCCGGCGCCGCCATTACTGTTTTCATTACCACATGGATTACAAACCAAACTTCCCTCCAAGTGTCTGCATGGGCGCAGCCATCTTGGATTCTGTCAGCTGATCATTTCCTCCAATCTGTTGTCAGTATTGTTAATCTGCATAATTGCCTAGCCAATCCCTTCCTTGCTGCAGGTATAAATACACTGTGCCTGAGCAAGGAAGGCGTCAGTGCTTTGGTTGTCAAACCTAGTTCCTGTTTGTCTCTCTCCTGTGATTGTCTTCCAGGTTCCAGCTCCTGTCTCAAGACTTCCACCATAGAGACCCGCACCAGCATTCCACCTGCGGTGTAGCCTGACTCTCCAATCCATTGTGGATTCATCTGTTTCCAGCTACAACATTACCTGCTTCCAGCTCAGCTTCCAGCAGAGTACAGCTTCTCTTAAAGGGCCGGTGTCCTTTCTACACTTTACCACTCTCCACCGGTATTATTATTTCTCCGCTCTCAAGTTCTACATTTCAGTTCATATTTCATCGCTCCCAAGTTCATTTATTATTTAACTGGTTCCAGCCAGTATCCACTCCGTGCTAACAACAGTCTGGTTCCAGCCAGTATCCACAGCAGCCGTTTTATCTTCAGCAACCCAGCTTTTCCTGGAACACCAGCTGGTACAATCCTGGGTTATCTCCATTGCTACAGTCGGGCCTGGTAAGGACTTTCCATCTAGAAGATTATAAGAACTATCTCACACTACCAGTGCCCTGTGGCTCCTGCCATCCTGTAGTACCCAGGAACTGTATTTATTCTTTGCTGACTTTTACGTTTTCTTTTACTACTGCTGTGTTGCGGAGTTGTCATAATAAACATCATTAACTTTTATCCAAGTTGTCGTGGTCACGCCTTCGGGCAGTTATTATTCATGTTACTTACATGTCCAGGGGTCTGATACAACCTCCCAGGTTCCGGTACATCTCAGCCCCTACAACTGAGGCTGCCTCCCGTCAGCTCAGGCCCTCAGTTGTGACAGTAAGCACTGACCTAATGAATCCAGCCGGAGACCAGGATCAAGCGGCCAGGCCGATGCAAGAACTGGCAGCCCGACTAGAACATCAGGAGGCTGCACAGGGCCACATCATCCGCTGTCTCCAGGATTTCTCTACTCGGCTGGATGGGATTCAGACAACTCTCCGTGGATCAGGCGCGTCTGGTGCGTCAACCACAGTGACTCCAGCTATAACCCCACCCACCTTACCCATTTCTGCTCCACGTCTTCATCTTCCAACGCCAGCAAAATTTGACGGATCTCCAAGATTCTGCAGGGGATTTCTCAACCAGTGTGAGATTCAGTTTGAGCTACAACCTGGCAATTTTCCCAGTGACCGTACAAAAATTGCCTACATTATTTCTCTTCTCAGTGGCTCAGCCCTTGATTGGGCATCACCGTTATGGGAGAGGTCCGACACCCTGCTATCTTCCTACACTGCCTTCGTGTCAACATTCAGGCGCATCTTCGACGAGCCAGGCCGGGTAACCTCAGCTTCATCCGAGATTCTCCGTTTACGCCAGGGGTCACGTACTGTAGGACAATATCTGATACAGTTCCAGATCCTGGCATCCGAACTGGCATGGAACGACGAGGCCCTGTATGCTGCATTCTGGCATGGCTTATCTGAGCGTATTAAAGATGAGTTAGCTACCAGAGACTTACCTTCTAAGTTAGATGAGCTAATCTCACTCTGCACGAAAGTTGATTTACGTTTCAGAGAGAGAGCAACTGAGCGTGGAAGATCATCTGCTCCAAAATCTTCTGCTCCTCCTCCTCGTCAACTGTCACCATCTAAAGATGAGCCCATGCAACTTGGCCGTTCCCGTTTAACTCCTGCTGAGCGCCGAAGACGTCTCTCCGAGTCTCTCTGTCTCTATTGTGCAGCTCCGTCTCACACCATTAATGCCTGTCCCAAACGTCCGGGAAACTCCAAATCCTAGCTCGCCAAGGAGAGGGCCGGCTAGGAGTAATGATCTCCTCTCCATCTCCTCAAGATTGTAATCTCCCAGTCTCGCTTCAAGTTGCTCAACGTTATCGGAACGCCATTGCCCTCCTTGATTCCGGAGCAGCTGGGAACTTTATTACCGAAGCCTATGTTAAACGGTGGTCCCTACCCACCGAGAGACTTCCTTCGTCCATTTCTTTAACTGCCGTGGATGGCAGCAAAATTTTTGATGCAGTTATTTCTTTAAGGACTCTACCAGTTCGTCTGAGAGTGGGAGTTCTTCATTCCGAACTTATTTCTTTTTTAGTGATTCCAAGAGCCACACATCCTGTGGTCCTGGGCCTTCCATGGCTCCGTCTTCACAATCCTACAATTGATTGGACGACTACGCAAATCCTGGCATGGGGTTCCTCCTGTGCTGAGACATGTTTGTTTAAAGTATTGCCTGTCTGTTCTTCCTCCCCCAGGTCGTCTGATGTTCCACCTCCTCCATATCAAGATTTCACGGATGTGTTCAGTAAAGCTTCTGCTGATATCCTTCCTCCTCATAGAGAATGGGACTGCCCGATTGATCTCGTTCCAGGGAAGGTTCCACCTCGAGGCCGAACTTATCCGTTGTCTCTGCCTGAGACGCATTCTATGGAGGAATACATTAAAGAGAACCTAGCAAAGGGGATCATTCGACCTTCTTCTTCCCCAGCCGGCGCAGGCTTCTTTTTTGTAAAAAAGAAAGATGGTGGTCTGCGGCCGTGCATCGACTACAGAGGTTTGAACGACATTACCATCAAGAACCGTTATCCTTTACCCCTGATTACTGAGCTCTTTGACAGAGTTAGCGGAGCTACCATCTTTACAAAGCTGGACTTGAGAGGTGCATACAATCTCATCCGGATCCGTGAGGGTGACGAGTGGAAGACCGCCTTTAACACCCGTGACGGACATTATGAGTACCTCGTCATGCCCTTCGGATTGAGTAATGCTCCAGCTGTCTTCCAGCATTTTGTCAATGAGATCTTCAGAGACATTCTATACCGTCATGTCGTGGTCTATCTAGACGATATCCTCATTTTTGCCAACGATTTAGAGGAACATCGTTTTTGGGTTAAAGAGGTTCTGTCCCGTCTCCGTGTCAATCATCTCTATTGCAAATTAGAGAAATGCGTCTTTGAAGTCAAGTCCATTCCGTTTCTAGGGTACATTGTGTCCGGTTCCGGACTAGAGATGGATCCTGAGAAACTACAAGCAATCCAAAATTGGCCGATACCCTTAACCCTCAAAGGGGTCCAGAGGTTCTTGGGGTTCGCCAACTATTACCGAAAGTTTATACGAGACTTTTCCACCATTGTGGCGCCTATTACTGCTTTCACTAAGAAGGATGCTAACCCGTCCAAGTGGTCTGAAGAAGCCATGCAAGCATTTCATCTTTTAAAACAAAGGTTCATCTCTGCGCCTGTTCTGAAACAGCCTGACATCGACTCTCCTTTCATCTTAGAGGTGGATGCCTCCTCCGTTGGAGTAGGAGCGGTGTTATCTCAGAGGGCTAAAGATGGCCATTTACACCCTTGCAGTTTCTTCTCCCGGAAGTTCTCCCCAGCTGAGCGCAACTATGCCATTGGCGACCAGGAGTTGCTAGCCATCAAGCTCGCTCTAGAAGAGTGGAGGTATCTGTTGGAGGGAGCTTCTCATTCAATCACCATACTTACAGACCACAAGAACCTTTTATATCTGAAAGGCGCACAATGTCTCAACCCTCGTCAGGCCAGATGGGCACTTTTCTTTTCCAGGTTCGACTTTAAACTCCAGTTCTGTCCGGGCTCTCAGAATCGCAAGGCCGATGCCCTTTCCCGCTCATGGGAGCAAGAAAATGAGTCAGAGTCTTCAGACAAGCATCCTATTATAAATCCGTTGGCATTCTCCACGGTAGGGATGGACTCTACGCCCCCATCAGGGAAAAGTTTTGTGAAACCGATGCTAAGGAAGAAGCTCATGCATTGGGCCCATGCTTCCCGTTTTGCCGGACATACAGGTATCCAAAAAACCCTGGAGTTTATCTCTAGGTCCTATTGGTGGCCAACTCTGAAAAAGGACGTCTTGGAGTTTATTGCATCTTGCCCAAAGTGTGCTCAACATAAGGTATCCCGCCAGTCGCCTGCGGGGCAACTGGTTCCACTATCTGTTCCCCGTCGACCTTGGACCCATTTGTCGATGGATTTTATTAGATTTACCCATGTGCAACAAGTTCAATACCATCTGGGTGGTAGTTGACCGGTTCACCAAGATGGCACACTTCATTCCTCTCACCGGTCTTCCGTCAGCTTCCAAGTTGGCTCAAGTATTCATACAAGAGATCTTCCGACTCCACGGTCTTCCTGAAGAAATTATCTCAGATCGAGGAGTTCAATTCACAGCCAAATTCTGGCAAAGTTTATGTCAAGTCCTTCAAGTCAAGCTAAAGTTTTCCACGGCTTACCATCCTCAGACCAATGGTCAAACCGAGAGGGTGAATCAGGACTTGGAGGCCTTCCTCCGCATCTATGTGTCCTCCTCTCAAGATGACTGGGTTCAATTACTTCCCTGGGCCGAGTTCTGTCATAACAACCAGTATCATTCTTCATCTGCTTCAACACCATTCTTCACTAACTTTGGATTCCACCCTAAAGTCCCTGAGTTCCAACCGCTTCCAGCAACTTCTGTTCCCGCAGTGGATATCACCTTGCATCAGTTTGCCAATATCTGGAAGAGCGTACGATCAGCTCTGCTCAAGGCATCGTTCAGGTACAAGAAGTTTGCTGATAAGAAGCGTCGAGCAGTTCCTGCTCTCAAGGTGGGTGATCGGGTATGGTTATCCACGAAGAATTTGAGGTTAAGAGTTCCCAGTATGAAGTTTGCACCTCGCTATATCGGTCCTTTCAAGATTGAACAAGTCATCAATCCTGTTGCTTACAGACTTCAGTTGCCTCCCTTCTTAAAAATACCCAGGACATTCCATGTTTCCCTGTTGAAACCGCTGATCTTGAATCGGTTTCATTCCTCACTTCCTCCAACTCCGAAAGTCCAAACTCAACGAAGCGTTGAGTATGAAGTGGCCAAGATCCTGGACTCACGTCACCGTTACGGTCAACTACAGTATCTTATTGACTGGAAGGGTTACGGCCCTGAGGAACGTTCATGGACCAATGCTTCTGATGTCCATGCTCCTGCCTTGGTCCGGAGATTCCATTCCAAGTTTCCTCAAAAGCCAAAGAAGTGTCCTGGGGCCACTCCTAAAGGGGGGGGGTGCTGTCACGATCCGGGTATCTGGACGCCATTTCTTACCCATCAGATGCCTCCTAAGGCTGGCTCAGCGCTCCAGGACCGGATCCCATCTGTTATCCTAATGTTCACATTCCTGCATCCTCTCCTGTCTCTCTGAGACGCTGTCACAGTAACGCCTTATTACATCTGGCATGGCGTCTCCCGCGGCCTCCGCCGCCGTCCCTGAGCTTCTGCATGCAGAGTGTCAGAGTGGCGATTACGTCAGCCGCGGCCTCCGCTGTGTCCGCGTGGTTGGATGTGCACTTGTCAGCCTGGCGTCTCCTGTCTCCAGTGGCCGGCGCCGCCATTACTGTTTTCATTACCACATGGATTACAAACCAAACTTCCCTCCAAGTGTCTGCATGGGCGCAGCCATCTTGGATTCTGTCAGCTGATCATTTCCTCCAATCTGTTGTCAGTATTGTTAATCTGCATAATTGCCTAGCCAATCCCTTCCTTGCTGCAGGTATAAATACACTGTGCCTGAGCAAGGAAGGCGTCAGTGCTTTGGTTGTCAAACCTAGTTCCTGTTTGTCTCTCTCCTGTGATTGTCTTCCAGGTTCCAGCTCCTGTCTCAAGACTTCCACCATAGAGACCCGCACCAGCATTCCACCTGCGGTGTAGCCTGACTCTCCAATCCATTGTGGATTCATCTGTTTCCAGCTACAACATTACCTGCTTCCAGCTCAGCTTCCAGCAGAGTACAGCTTCTCTTAAAGGGCCGGTGTCCTTTCTACACTTTACCACTCTCCACCGGTATTATTATTTCTCCGCTCTCAAGTTCTACATTTCAGTTCATATTTCATCGCTCCCAAGTTCATTTATTATTTAACTGGTTCCAGCCAGTATCCACTCCGTGCTAACAACAGTCTGGTTCCAGCCAGTATCCACAGCAGCCGTTTTATCTTCAGCAACCCAGCTTTTCCTGGAACACCAGCTGGTACAATCCTGGGTTATCTCCATTGCTACAGTCGGGCCTGGTAAGGACTTTCCATCTAGAAGATTATAAGAACTATCTCACACTACCAGTGCCCTGTGGCTCCTGCCATCCTGTAGTACCCAGGAACTGTATTTATTCTTTGCTGACTTTTACGTTTTCTTTTACTACTGCTGTGTTGCGGAGTTGTCATAATAAACATCATTGACTTTTATCCAAGTTGTCGTGGTCACGCCTTCGGGCAGTTATTATTCATGTTACTTACATGTCCAGGGGTCTGATACAACCTCCCAGGTTCCGGTACATCTCAGCCCCTACAACTGAGGCTGCCTCCCGTCAGCTCAGGCCCTCAGTTGTGACAAAGGGTAGGCCGTCCGGTCCTGGGGCCTTAGAGGGTTTCTGGAGTTTAAGAGCAGCCGATACTTCCTCGTCGGATATAGGCTTACATAGTGCAGTGGCTGAAGGAGCATCCACTTGTGGAAGAGAACATGAGGTCAGGAAATCAGAAATTCGCATATTTGAGTCAGGTAGGGATGACGAACTGTTTGGGGAGTTATATAGACGGGCGTAATAATCTTTAAAGATAGAGTTAATGTCTGAGGGTTTATAGTGGGTGTTGCCATTAGAGTCCTTAAGTGAGACTATGGAAGAGAGGGCTTTACGTGCCTTTAACCTATTTGCCAATAGGGCGTCAGCCTTGTTGCTTTTTTCATAAAATCGCTGGTTCAGCCAACGAAGGGATTTATCTATCTTTTCTGTGATTAATGCATTGAGGGCTGCCCTGGCTGCCAAAAGCTGTTTGTAGTTCGAGTCCGTGGGACTGCGCTTATGAAGAGAGTCTAGGTTTTGGACCTGATCAGTGAGATCCTTGAGTAGTGCCTTGTGTTCCCTATTGCGATGGGATGCATAGCTGATTATATGGCCTCTGAGGACCGCTTTGTGGGCTTCCCAGACCAATGGGGAACATCCTGATTCAGAATTGTTAAAAGAAAAGTATTCCTTAAGATGCCCGGTTATCATGGATTTGAAGGAGGGGATTTTAAGAAGTGTCTCGTTCAGGCGCCAAGATGGGCGGGAAGTTGGGGTATCCAACAGATCAAATGCGGACGCGATGGTGGAGTGATCCGACCAGACATTGGGGATAATTGAAGAGGACAGAATATGGTTAGAAGCCGGGGGGCTGCAGAAGAGATAATCTAGTCTGGAATACGATTGATGGGGGCAGGAAAAAAAAGTATAGTCCTTGGAGGATGGGTTCAGAGCACGCCAGGTGTCGAAGAGAGATGCCTCTTTAATAAGTTTGGAGAAGGTGTCGGATATAGGACAGGTGCGGGGGCGCTTCTGGGGAGCGGATTTGTCTAGCAGAGGGTCTAGAACTGCGTTGAAGTCCCCTCCCAGGAATACATAGCCCGCTCTGTGTTTTTGGAGGGCTTTGAAAAAGGAGCTCAGAAACCGTTGTTGGCCCGTGTTGGGCGCATATAGGTTGGCTATAGTTACATCCAGGTGACCCAGCCTGCCAACCAGAATGATATATCTCCCCTCTGTGTCAACATGAACCGAGCTTTGGGTGAAGGGGAGTTTGCTGCTTATCAGGACAGCGACTCCGTTGCGTTTAGATTCACTTGAGGAGTACAACACAGTGGGGAATCGTCTGGAAGATAAATTGGGGTGGCCATTACGCTTAAAATGTGTTTCTTGAAGTAGAACTATGTCTGCGCGTAGGGTGCGGATTGTACGGAATAAGTGAGAGCGTTTATGGGGCGTGTTAAGGCCCCGGACATTCATAGAGGCAATGGTGAAGGGCATGGTGCTGGGAGCAGGGAGAGTTTGGGTGAGGTAATAAAAAGGGAGATCAGTAGAATGAGGCCGACTCGCTCAGGAGGGGGAGTTTACAGAGGAAAAGAGATAAAGACAAAAAAAAAAGAGGCAAAAAGGAGAGAAAGAGAAAGAGGAGAGAGGGAGAAAAAGAGGAGGGAGGAGAGAAAAAAAAAAGGAAAGACAAAAGACCTAAAGAGAAAATTAGAGACGGGTAGGTAAAAGAGAAGGAGCAGGTTACTCAATACAGAGGAGATTGGTACTCCTGAAGTTAGGACTTAGTGGTCCGGAGAGGCGAGGGAACCAAAGTTCCGTGTCGCCAAGAGGGAGTAAGAAAAAGTAAATAAAAATGGGGGGTGTTGGAGATCTGAATGTGTAGAAAAATATCACATGGATAGAGGAGAACAGAGAGTACACGTTCAACCCTCGAAGAGAGGGGGTAAAGCTTCAAACAAAATGTGCACTAAATTGTAGGAGACACGAGGTGGGGCGGTGTCCCCTGGGTGAGGGGGAGTAGAGGGAGAGAGACGAGGGGGGGGGGGGGGAGAGAGAGGAAAAAAAAAAAAAAATAGAACGGAGGGTGTATGGGAGGAGAGAAACAATCAGCATCTGAAAATACATTGAGTACTTATTGTCTGGGGATACCAGAAATTTTATGGCATACATAGATATACATTTGTCAAAACCTGCGGGATCGACCGGCACAGGGGGTCCACAGTGCAGCTTGTGAAGTCCAGGAGGGAGCCGGCGGTGAAGCTGGTTAAACATGTGAGACCCCCTGTGCCCGTGGACCGCCCCACAAACCATAACAGATAAAACTTGAAAACGTTGGGACTGCAGGAGAAGAGAGATCTAATAATGCATGGTGTTGTCATTATAACCGTGATCATCTAAGACAGACATGAAGCCCCTGAGTTGAGAACAAACTAACAATGGGAGGGAAAGTGGGGTGTGGGGGAACGATAGAATTTAACCTCGAATGAAAGTAGCATAGAGGGTTAGGGGTGATTGCCAGAAACCAGAGATTGGTCACCCAGATTACTATAAACATATGGAGTCTAGTGAGTTTGGACTGTTACGGAGAGTGGCCTCGAGATAATTCCCAAAAAAGAACAAAAGGCATCATGGGGTATGGGTGAGGGGGGGGGGGACAAGGAGGGAGGGGAGGAAAAAAAAAAAAGGGGGAATTAGTTAAAGTAAATAGGGGGGGAGGGGTATATGGGGGGAGAAGTGAACACATGCATTACATGAACATAACATTGAATTCCTTGCAGACGTATCGTCGTATAACAGTATAACGGTAGAACAGTATAACAAGGGGTGTGACCCCCCGACAACAAACAGTCCATAAAAAGTTATACAGATGACTGAGGGGGGAAGCATGCAAAGTAGTGTAGATTATTCACGGGCAGAAGTAGTTATCGATGGACAGGAAAAAGGGTTCGTTGGAGAACATCCAACTTAACACGCTATCCGATTTTAAGGTGAGTGGTCTGCTCCAGCGGGGGGACCGGCCTCCTCTATGTGCGAGAGCAGATCCTTGCCCTCACGGGGATCTCTGATGATGACCGTCTTTCCCTGGAGGTCAACGATTAGCTTAAAGGGGAAGCCCCATCGGTATCGAATGTTCCGGTCCCGTAGTGCCTTCGTGAGATCGCAGAGTTCTCTCCGTTTGGCTAAGGTCAGGGGGGCCAGATCTTGGAAGAACTGTAGTTTAGAAGAATTGTAGAGTACATAAGGTTTTCCACGGGTAGAGTTGAAGACCCTTTCCTTATCCTTGAACTTGAGGAAGCGGAGGACCACATCGCGAGGAGGTTCGCCATCCCTCGGCTTAGGACGGAGGGCACGGTGAGCCCTCTCTAGAGGAATCTGTACAGCCCCCAGGTCCGGGATCATGAAGGAGAAGAGGTCGTGGAGATAAGGTTCGAGATTATCCATACTGACGGATTCCGGGACGTTGCAAATGCGTAGATTGGATCTGCGTTCGCGGTTCTCGAGATCTTCGTTTTTAGTGCGAAGCTCTGATAGTTCTGAGACAATGTGGTCCAAATCACGCCCCGTATCATTTAAAGCTTTCTGGAAATGATCCTGACGGGATTCCATTTTCGAGGCTCTGGAAGCAAGCGAAGAGATGTCCGTTTTGATGGAGGCCACCGCCTTGTCCAATTTGGACTCCAAGGAGTCTTTAAAGTCCGAAATAAGGGAGCGGAGAGCTAGGATATCGTCTTTAGTGGACGGAGCGGAAGGCGGGGTGGCGGAATTATCCATAGAATCGTGAAGAGGAGAGGGGAGACCCCTAGGTTGGGTGTTCTTGGTGCCCCTGGTAAAGTGTTGAGAGATATCGGCACCCCCTTGTTTAGGAGTCTTGGACGAAGATTTCTGCATGTGGATCGTACCAGTGTAGGGTATTATACTATGAAATATGATCCGTCAGAGGGGGTACGGAGTCAGACGCGAGAAAGAGAAAAGGAAAAAAAAAAAAAAAAGGGGGAAAACCCGGGGGGGGGGGGGGGTCTGGCACCCAGGGGGGACCGCGCTCCTCACTTTCAGCCGGTCATAGCGCCGGGGGTTGGCGTGGTGGGGTTGTCGGCAATGAGGTTTCCACTTCCAAGGTAGTAGGGAGACCCCCGGTCAAGGACCCTTCCGCCGATGCGGACTGGGGGGTGTGAGTCCTGAGCGTTGAAGTAGGCCAGGCAGAGGGTTTTCCAATGTTGGTCAGGTGCCAGTGGGGTCCCGCTGGTAACAAGAGCCGGTGTCACCGGGGTCAGGGCGAAGCAGGACGAAGCTTCTAGCGCCCGGCTCGTGGTGTCAGGGGCCACTGGTGGCTCCGCAGTCCCCTGGGAGCAGTCAACCCGGGTTATGGTGTCGGTGCGCGCAGAGGTAGGGACCAGTAGTGTTGTCCCGGCACAGGTGGGAAGCAGAGGCTGGGCCGTATTATGGTTTGGTGAGGGGTTGCCACCGAGGGGTTAAAGCAACAACAGTTAGCCCTCGATGCTGTTGTGGCTCCTTGTTGTGCTGCTGCGGATCCACAGCCTCCTCCTTGCGCCCCTGAGATCCTGTATCCGCAGAGGGCCTCCCCCCAAAGTGGTCACTGGGCTCCACTATGCCCCACCAATCTCCGGCGGCCCCAGCCTATTCGTCCGGCTCCAAACAGTAGGCCTCCCGTCACCGCAGCACAGGGGAGCAGGAGGATGGCGGGCTTCAGCGCGCCCACCCGGCCGCACGGCTCCCCACGTCCCAGGTCACCAGAGGGACGGGAGAGGTAGGGGAGGGAGGGCGCGTCTAGCGGCCCGAAGGCCTCCGCAGCTCCGGGGGGCGGTAAGCACGGCGGCTAGCGAGGGAGCTCTGGTCACGGAGCGGTCTCACCTGCTTGGCGGGGATCTCCGTCCACCGGGGGGGGGGGGGGGGGCACGATGGGTGTATGCCGAGGAGGATGAGGAGGATCAGTCCGTGGCAGGGCTCTTCCTTACAGCGGCCAGTCCGGGCCGCCTCGCAACTCCAGGCCCCGGCTTCACTCTGGGGGGAAGGCCGCAATCCGCGGGAGCACTTAAAAGTGCTCCCCGATTCCGCGGGACCCCCCAAACAACCGCAGCAGGGTATACGTGGCCTCCGAGGGGCGCCTGGGGCCAGCAGGAACCGGCCAGGAGGGTTTTTATGTGCTTTTATAAGTAGTATTTGCAGGAGCTGAGGTGATGCACATCTACTCTTCACAGCAGCTAGGCCACGCCCCAGGGATCTATTTAATTTTTGATTCCTCAGGTGGCCCATTTTTGCATACAGTATGTAAGTTAGTATCCAAGTTTCTATACTCCAAAAGCTATTGTTTCCAGCTAAGTGTAATATGAATTCCTATTAAACATTAAAGTTTAAGGTGTGTATGGTTTATAAATACCACATGTGTAGGTTTGCATGTTCAGTATGTGAGCTTTAAATCAACCAAAACATAAGCGTGTCAAATCGTAAAAAAAATAGGATTTACACTAAATCATCTTTCCATCCTGTAATAGTTTAACACAGTATTTTCCAAACATGAGGTGGGAAGTATTATGTAAAGCATATTGTATGCTATACACCCCACCCCAACGCTGTATGCACCATACAAGTAATTGTGAATACTTACGCAAGGCAGGGCTCCTCCAATGAGAGCTGTCCCTTGCATTGTGGGGACTTCTGGGTTTAAGACACGGGATCCCTGCCGCACATGTGTGTCTGCAGACCTGCACATGTGCAAACTGCTGGAGAAATATAGAGGGATCTTTCTGATAGCTTTTAGGGGAGTTGTGTGTAAAGTTTGTTTGTCATTTATTCACTGTAATGCTAAGTTTTGTCTCCCTGTACTGTCCTTTGTACGGCGCTGCAAAACACTTGTGGCGCCTTATAAATAAAATGTAATAATAATAATAAAGGAGACCATAGGCTTCTATAGGCAATGCCACCCTATTATAGATGGCATTGCCCATCAGGTACAAGTGAAATTTCCGGAGCTTGATACATATGTGGATTGCGGCAAACCTCTGAAAACAGCATTTTTTGGAGGTTTGACCACATTTTAGTGTTAGTACATCCCACTCTTGCATTTTAAATCAACCTAACAGTCCAGATTTTAAGCATATTCATACTTGAGCACAGATGGTTAAATCAAAATCTGATGTGCTCAGTCATGGATAGCCTTTAAACCTGGACTGTTAGCTTGCCTTGAGGATCATGTTTTGTGAAACGCTGTTTAAACATAATAATGGCCTGATTCACAGCAACATGCAATGCCCCTGTTCATGTAGTTGAGCATTTATTTTGCAATTGTGCATGTGCACAAATTTCTAAAAACTCATACAGTGCATGCGTTACACAGTGTACGCACAAAGATGCTGTTGCGGTTGAAGCGGAAGGTATCAGAAATGTTACAGAAAACTGATAAGCGTTCCTATGCGGTGACTGGGACATGGCTAGAAATGCATGTAAAAGGGGTCTATTCAGTGGGAGTGTAGCAGGTGTGTCAATGCAAGCGGCTGGTATTCACAGGTGCACAGGCATAGAAGGCCATGGTCAGATGGAGAAACTACTCCTGCCATAGGACAGCTGCAAGTTTTGATGGTGCGACTGATGGTGGCGTAGAAGAATGCACCAATCAGCATTACAGCGTGGGCATCCCAGACCTTGCGCATTCGGACATACACGAGGGAAGGACTTTGTAGCGCCGTTTGCATGCAGTTGCAGATGAGCGACCACAAAAGATGCTGCAGCATGTGCATCTACATGTGACTCAGAATCAAGGCCTAAGGGTCATTTACAGAAGCATACATTATGTTCCTCTGGCACTGCATATGCCATGTGATTTTATTTTTATGCAAATATTCCCATTGTTATCTAAGCAGGATATATTAATGTAAAAATGGTGGTAAAAGCTTTGGAGGTTTATCGCAATACATATGGATCACCATTTGTCCTAAAAAGGGTCTGCACAGCAGACCCCATAGGATTGTATAGGGTTGCGGTGTACCCATATGCCTCCTGCTTAAATGACATTGCCTAAAGAATCCCCAAGGAGAGACCCATCCTTCCACTTCTTGTATGTGTGCAGGCAAGTGGCTATACATGTGCAACAGGACCCAGAGGTCTTCTCTTTGGCGGGAAGAGTTTTCTCGGAAGGTAAGTACTCCTGTACACTGGCAATCAAAAATGCCGCTTTGCAGGCAAACAGGGAAGAGATGTATTAGAATTTATTTGTGATAAATGATACATTTCGCCATATATCAGGAGAAATTGGATGGGGATGGCGTTAACATCTTCTGATAGTAGAAACTAAGCAGAATGGAGATTCCTTGGTGAATGCAACCCAGACTCCATAGTGTACTGACAAACCTGTGTGCTGAAAAGAGATTTATTTTTGCAAGATGGGAATATGGCCCTGATTCAGCATGGGTTGTAGTTGTGCGAAAAATCACACAACTACAACCCTTTACACTAGAAAACGGGTGGACGCCCAGCACAGGGCAAGTCTGCCCCACATGCCGGGCCCTTCCCCCCCTATGCTAACATGTGAACACTTCTCTCAGCAGTGAAGTGCTCGCATTTTACGGGTAGCCCTCTGCCTGTGCAGCCTCGCTGCAAAGGCAGACGGCTACCCGCCATGTTTAGGCTCACAGTGGCTGTGTGTTACGTCATGCAGCCGCTGCAGCCTGCCCTGCAAACGCTCCAGACGTGTCTGCATTGTTCGGACTGCGCTATCCCCCCCAACACCACAACGCCGCCTCAAAAATGTTGCATTGACACCCCCTCCCGCCCCCTCAGGCAAAGGCATTCGCATATGTGAGATGTCGTTGCATCTCACTGTGTGCGCACGTGCAATACGGCTTCTGCGCGTACGCACTCTCCGGAAGGGAGAAGTAAATTATACTGAAGGGGTCGGGTAGGCACATATAAGGAACATTTACTATCCTTCTCACCACATTCTCAAACCCTTAACCATCATATGTAACAAAGACAGTTAACACAACCAGTAGATAAGAATAAAAATGTAATACCAGGGTTGTTCCAGAGTGTTATTTGGATGCTAGCTTTTTAATTGTTCCCCCAAATCAACAATACACTCATCACTCGCTCCCACTCACGACTGCAGGACTTTCATCGGGCTGCACCCACTCTGTGGAATGCCCTACCACGCACAATAAGACTCTCCTCTAGTCTCCAAACCTTCAAGCGTTCCCTGAAAACTCACCTCTTTAGGCAAGCGTATCAAATTCCAGAACCGCCCAGATAACTTTCATAAACCTTCCTATCAAATTGCATCCACTCTGTACAGTCCACACATATTCTCACATGTCTTCTCATTCTATGCAATAGATAGGCATATGTACACAAGGAAAGGTGCTATTTCCCTATAGATTGTAAGCTTGCGAGCAGGGCCTTCCTACCTCTATGACTGTTATCACCCAGTTTGTTATTGTTATTTCAAATTGTAAAGCGCAACGGAATTTGCTGCGCTATATAAGAAACTGTTAATAAATAAATAAAATAAATATAAGTTGGGTTGGGCTATTCCTTATACTCTTGGTGATGGTGGGTCATTAGAATATTTACAGGACTCGCAGACTGATGTGGGAAGTCCTATATTTAAAAAGAAAAATATCATACTGACCAACCCATGGATTGGACCCCCTTCAATCCACAGTACTTCAGAAAACAAAAAAACGGAATTCCTGATCCCAAGTGGACAGTACTGCATACTGGGGAAGCACTGATTGGCTGAGACCGATTCCCACGCTCTTAGCCAATCAGCAAGTAAGACCCATGGCTGGTTCAGTCTAGTGATGGATATTTGAAAATTGGTAGGAACCATGCTGTTTTTTTTTTACTTCCGGTTGGCCTGGCAACCCCCAAATAACCCTTGTTTGTATTTTGCCTTTAGTAACTTACTGTACTTATCAAGCATGAATCTGTTATGACATGTTAGTGAGGCTATAATCTGTTACGTATGGAAATGTGTACATAATTCTATGCATGGTTATTATTTGCATATATGTATATCTATCTTGTTTTGACTTTGTTTAATCAAGTCCGCACAGGTAAAAATACAAAATTATTGTTCACATAAATAAAAGCACAATAGAACGTGTATAAATAGAAATTTATGTTATACATTTATATATTTGAATTATTGCCATTGCAACAGCCTTACAACTTGTTGATGGTCTTATGTTACAGTATATATATTCTGCAGGCTGCCCCAAATAGTGATTCATGAGACTGTATCTGCTGGAGGCATAGGAATATAAAACAGCTTCCCATGGTTTATAAATACTCCATAGCCAGCAAAAGACTTAAATAGCTCACTGCAGATCCTATGCATTTATTTGGATTTGTTCCAGGTTCTCTCGGTTTTATAACAGCTTTTCTAAGTTATAATTGTGTTTTGCGTGTCTAATTTTAGCAGTGTGTTACCTTCCAGTACAATATTGTTGTCATGTTTGCTACTGTTAGTGCAAATGGTATTTGCAAAGTCTCTGGAAATTAACACTTAGGGAGTTAGCCAACATCTCTGTGTGTGAGCTGTTTATGAAACATTTGCTTTTAACGTGCAAAAAGAAATAGCATAAAACTGGTTTGGAATTATATTATAGTGAAGTTTTCTCCCACGTGACTTAGAAAATTATTTTAACTTAAAACGTCCTTCGGTTCCTTTTTAAAATATACGTCATTCACTGGCAAAACAGGGCTCAGTGGGAATTCAGTTGCTGGTCAAAAGGGAGAACTGGCATTGCTGCGGCATTTAAACGTCGGTAACGGCAGCCCGATTCGCACCCTTTGCCTGGCCCGATTTACACCCCTTTCGCTCAAAAGTCTTGGCTACCCTATGAGGTACCAAACAATTTTAAGTGAGATCCCACTGCCGTGATGTGCGGAAGGTGTCGTGGGAATAATAGTTAATAATAACAGTGTGTACTGTTGCGGCATCAAAAATATTTTGCGGGCATTCCTGCATGGTGACTGGGTGGTGGCTAAACAGATGAACAGAGATGGTCTGTTTTATGGGCGTCTCACTGAAGTGTTTGCAAACACAGGTTCTCAGGGGGTAATTCAGATCTGACCGTGGATGTGCTAAATTTAGCACATCTACGATCAGTTTCTTTGACATGTGGGGGTATGTCCAGCACAGGGCTAGTCCACCCCACATGTCAGGCCCTGTCCCCAATCCCCCACCCCTTCCCCCCGCACGGGTGCAAAAGCATTGCACGGCGGTGATGCTTTTGCACCTGGTGAGTAGCTCCCTGCCTGTGCAGCTCCTGCACGCTGGCAGGTGGCTACCCGCCGCGTCCCGCGTGACGTCACATGCAGCCGCTGCAGCCCGCAACTGTCCGGGCATGCCTGCGTTGTCAGGACGCTGGTAGTGTGCGTGTGTAAGAATGCAATAGCAGTATAGCAGCTTCTACAGTGGGTGCGTCTCAGTCCTTACAATACATCAGGGAGTTATTTATTAATTGCCGATTTTGACCGATTTTGTGTTTTTCCACCTTTGGTTGATTTTACAAAGTGGAGCAATTGAGCGATTTATCGGTAAGTTAATGGCTCCGCCAGGTGTGTCTGTGTTTTTCAGGGCTGCTGTGTTTTTTGCATAATTTCACACATCCTCAGCATGCACAATCGCAACTGCGATCACCATAGCATCTTTCAATGAATCGAATGGCTTAGGGGGTACTGCATGCGATGATGCAGGAACCTTTCTGCATGCACAGGCTCCCCACCATCGGAGATGTATGCAAACCATCACATTATCCTTACCATCAGAGATGTGTGCAAACCATTGCAGAAGCTCCACCATCGGAAATGTCCACACACCAGAATTAGAGGAACCACAGCAGTTTCCTGCACGTGGTATGTTTTGTCCAATATAAAAACAGCAGGAGGTAGTAGTCGATATCATTTTTTTTCTCTATCGTCCTAGTGGATGCTGGGGTTCCTGAAAGGACCATGGGGAATAGTGGCTCCGCAGGAGACAGGGCACAAAAAGTAAAGCTTTAGGATCAGGTGGTGTGCACTGGCTCCTCCCCCTATGACCCTCCTCCAAGCCCCAGTTAGATTTTTGTGCCCGGCCGAGAAGGGTGCAATCTAGGTGGCTCTCCTAAAGAGCTGCTTAGAAAAGTTTAGCTTAGGTTTTTTATTTTACAGTGAGTCCTGCTGGCAACAGGATCACTGCAACGAGGGACTTAGGGGAGAAGAAGTGAACTCACTTGCGTGCAGGATGGATTGGCTTCTTGGCTACTGGACATTAGCTCCAGAGGGACGATCACAGGTACAGCCTGGATGGTCACTGGAGCCTCGCCGCCGGCCCCCTTGCAGATGCTGAAACGAGAAGAGGTCCAGAATCGGCGGCAGAAGACTCCTCAGTCTTCTTAAGGTAGCGCACAGCACTGCAGCTGTGCGCCATTTTCCTCTCAGCACACTTCACACGGCAGTCACTGAGGGTGCAGGGCGCTGGGAGGGGGGCGCCCTGGGAGGCAAATGAAAACCTTTTTTGGCTAAAAATACCTCACATATAGCCTCCGGAGGCTATATGGAGATATTTAACCCCTGCCAGAATCCGTTAAAAGCGGGAGACGAGGCCGCCGAAAAAGGGGCGGGCCTATCTCCTCAACACACAGCGCCATTTTCCCTCACAGAAAGGCTGGAGGGAAGGCTCCCAGGCTCTCCCCTGCACTGCACTACAGAAACAGGGTTAAAACAGAGAGGGGGGGCACTAATTTGGCGTTAGAAATATATAAAAAAGATGCTATAAGGGAAAACACTTATATAAGGTTGTCCCTATATAATTATAGCGTTTTTGGTGTGTGCTGGCAAACTCTCCCTCTGTCTCTCCAAAGGGCTAGTAGGTCCTGTCCTCTATCAGAGCATTCCCTGTGTGTGTGCTGTGTGTCGGTACGTGTGTGTCGACATGTATGAGGACGATGTTGGTGAGGAGGCGGAGCAATTGCCTGTAATGGTGATGTCACTCTCTAGGGAGTCGACACCGGAATGGATGGCTTATTTAGGGAATTACGTGATAATGTCAACACGCGCCAAGGTCGGTTGACGACATGAGACGGCCGACAAACAATTAGTACCGGTCCAGACGTCTCAAAAACACCGTCAGGGGTTTTTAAAAAACGTATTCCTTATTAGGGCCACACGTTAAGGGCAATGAAGGAGGTGTTACATATTTCTGATACTACAAGTACCACAAAAGAGGGTATTATGTGGGATGTGAAAAAACTACCGTAGTTTTTCCTGAATCAGATAAATTAAATGAAGTGTGTGATGATGCGTGGGTTCCCCCCGATAGAAAATATGGGCGGTATACCCTTTCCCGCCAGAAGTTAGGGCGCGTTGGGAAACACCCCTTAGGGTGGATAAGGCGCTCACACGCTTATCAGAACAAGTGGCGGTACCGTCTATAGATAGGGCCGTCCTCAAGGAGCCAGCTGACAGGAGGCTGGAAAAATATCATAAAAAGTATATACACACATACTGGTGTTATACTGCGACCAGCGATCGCCTCAGCCTGGATGTGCAGAGCTGGGGTGGCTTGGTCGGATTCCCTGACTAAAAATATTGATACCCTTGACAGGGACAGTATTTTATTGACTATAGAGCATTTAAAGGATGTATTTCTATATATGCGAGATGCACAGAGGGATATTTGCACTCTGGCATCAAGAGTAAGTGCGATGTCCATATCTGCCAGAAGATGTTTATGGACACGACAGTGGTCAGGTGATGCAGATTCCAAACGGCACAAAGGTGTATTGCCGTATAAAGGAAGAGGAGTTATTTGGGGTCGGTCCATCGGACCTGGTGGCCACGGCAACTGCTGGAAAATCCACCGTTTTTACCCTAAGTCACATCTCTGCAGAAAAAGACACCGTCTTTTCAGCTTCAGTCCTTTCGTCCCTATAAGAGTCATATCTGCCCAGGGATAGAGGAAAGGGAAGAAGACTGCAGCAGGCAGCCCATTCCCAGGAACAGAAGCGTTCCAACCCTTCTGACAAGCTCTCAGCATGACGCTGAGACCGTACAGGACCCCTGGATCCTACAAGTAGTATCCCAGGGGTACAGTTTGGAATGTCGAGACGTTTCCCCTGCGCAGGCTCCTGAAGGCTGCTTTACCAAGGTCTCCCTCCGACAAGGAGGCAGTATGGGAAAAAATTCACGAGCTGTATTCCCAGCTGGTGATAATTAAATTACCCCTCCTACAACAAGAAAAGGGGTATTATTCCACACTATATTGTGGTACTGAAGCCAGAAGGCTAGGTGAGACCTATTCTAAATCTAAAAAAATTTGAACACTTACAAAGGTTCAAATCAAGATGGAGTCACTCAGAGCAGTGATAACGAACCGGGAAGAAGGGGACTATCTGGTGTCCCGAGACATCAGGGATGCTTACCTCCATGTCCCAAATTTGCCCTTATCACTAAGGGTACCTCAGGTTCGTGGTACAGAACTGTCACTATCAGTTTCAGACGCTGCCGTTTGGATTGTCTACGGCACCCCGGGTCTTTACCAAGGTAATGGCCGAAATGATGGTTCTTCTTCGAAGAAAAGGCGTCTTAATTATCCCTTACTTGGACGATCTCCTGATAAGGGCAAAGTCCAGGGAACAGTTGGAGGTCGGAGTAGCACTATCTCGGATACTGTTACAACAGCAGGGGTGGATTCTAAAGATTCCAAAATCGCAGCTGATCCCGACAACAAGTCTCCTGTGCTTAGGGATGATTCTGGACACAGTCCAGAAAAAGGTGTTTCTCCCGGAAGAGAAAGCCAGGGAGTTATCCGAGCTAGTCAGGAAC
The DNA here is from genome assembly GCF_028390025.1 of Pseudophryne corroboree. Lineage (NCBI taxonomy): Eukaryota > Metazoa > Chordata > Amphibia > Anura > Myobatrachidae > Pseudophryne > Pseudophryne corroboree. The sequence continues at coordinate 739,611,179 of NC_086448.1, read as the reverse complement.
CTCCTAAAATCAGTGCATCATTGCACAAGGGCCATGGTAAAAAAATGGTGACTTCCTTCGAAGCAATTCCAGTCGGCAGATTTCATGCAAGAACTTTTCAGTGGGATCTGCTGGACAAATGGTCCGGATCGCATCTTCAGATGCATCAGCGGATAACCCTATATCCAAGGACAAGGGTGTCTCTCCTGTGGTGGTTACAGAGTGCTCATCTTCTAGAGGGCCGCAGATTCGGCATTCAGTTTTGGATGATGGTGACCACGGAGGCCAGCCCGAGAGGCTGGGGAGCAGTCACACAAGGAAAAAATTTCCAGGGAGTGTGATCAAGTCTGGAGATTTTTCTCCACATAAATATAGCTAAGGGTAAATTTATAATGCTCTAAGCTTAGCAAGACCTCTGCTTCAAGGTCAGCCGGTATTGATCCAGTGGGATAAAACATCACGGCAGTCGCCCACGTAAATAGACAGGGCGGCACAAGAAGCAGGAGGGCAGTGGCAAAAACTGCAAGGACTTTTCGCTGGGCGGAAAATCATGTGATAGCACTGTCAGCAGTGTTTCATTCCGGGAATGGAAACTGGGAAGCAGACTTCCTCAGTAGGCACGACCTCCACCCGGCAGAGTGGGAACTTCATGGGGAAGTTTTCCACATAATTGTAAACCGTTGGGAATTACCAAAGGTGGACATGATGGAGTCCCGTCTGAACAAAAAACGGGACAGGTATTGCGCCAGGTTAAGAGACCCTCAGGCAATAGCTGTGGACGTTCTGGTAACACCGTGGGTGTACCAGTCGGTGTATGTGTTCCATCCTCTGCTTTTCATACCTAAGGTACTGAGAATTATAAGACGTAGAGGAGTAAGAACTATACTCATGGCTCCGGATTGGCCAAGAAGGACTTGGTACCCGGAATTTCAAGAGATGCTCACAGAGGACTTATGGCCTCTGCCGCTAAGAAGGGACTTGTTTCAGCAAGTACCATGTCTGTTCCAAGACTTACCGCAGCTGCGTTTGACGGCATGGCGGTGGAACGCCGGATCCTAAGGGAAAAGGCATTCAGGAAGAGGTCATTCCTACCCTGGTCAAAGCCAGAAAGGAGGTGACCGCACAACATTATCACCACATGTGGCGAAAATATGTTGCGTGGTGTGAGGCCAGGAAGGCCCCACGAAGAAATTTCAACTCGGTCGATTCCTGCATTTCTTGCAAACAGGAGTGTCTATGAGCCTCAAATTGGGGTCCATTAAGGTTCAAATTTCGGCCCTGTCGATTTTTCTTCCAGAAAGAAGTGGCTTCAGTTCCTGAAGTCCAGAAGTTTGTCAAGGGAGTATTGCATATACAACCCCCTTTTGTGCCTCCAGTGGCACTGTGGAATCTCAACGTAGTTCTGGGATTCCTCAAAACACATTGGTTTAAAACCAGTCAAATCTGTGGATTTGAAGCATCTCACATGAAAAGTGAACATGCTCTTGGACCTGGCCTGGACCAGGCGAGTGTCAAATTGGTGGTTTTTTTCTCAAAAAAGCCCATATCTGTTTGTCCATTCGGACAGGGCAGAGCTGCGGACTCGTCCCCAGTTCTCTCCCTAAGGTGGTGTCAGTGTTTCACCTGAACCAGCTTATTGTGGTGTCTTGCGCCTACTAGGGACTTGGAGGACTCCAAGTTGCTAGATGTGGTCAGGGCCCTGAAAATATAGGTTCCAGGACGGCTGGAGTCAGGAAAACTGACTTGCTGTTATCCTGTATGCACCCAACAAACTGGGTGCTCTTGCTTTTAAGCAGACTTTTGCTAATTGGATGTGTAATACAATTCAGCTTGCACATTCTGTGGCAGGCCTGCCACAGCCAAAATATGTAAATGCCCATTCCACAAGGAAGGTGGGCTCATCTTGGGCGGCTGCCCGAGGGGTCTCGGCTTTACAACTTTGCCGAGCGGTTATTTAGTCAGGGGCAAACACGTTTGTAAAATCCTACAAATTTGATACCCTGGCTAAGGAGGACCTGGAGTTCTCTCATTCGGTGCTGCAGAGTCATCCGAACTCTCCCGCCCGTTTGGGAGCTTTGGTATAATCCCCATGGTCCTTTCAGGAACCCCAGCATCCACTAGGACGATAGAGAAAATAAGAATTTACTTACCGATAATTCTATTTCTCGGAGTCCGTAGTGGATGCTGGGCGCCCATCCCAAGTGCGGATTATCTGCATTACTTGTACATAGTTACAAAAATCGGGTTATTATTGTTGTGAGCCATCTTTTCAGAGGCTCCGCTGTTATCATACTGTTAACTGGGTTCAGATCACAGGTTGTACAGTGTGATTGGTGTGGCTGGTATGAGTCTTACCCGGGATTCATAAATCCTTCCTTATTGTGTACGCTCGTCCGGGCACAGTACCTAACTGAGGCTTGGAGGAGGGTCATAGGGGGAGGAGCCAGTGCACACCACCTGATCCTAAAGCTTTACTTTTTGTGCCCTGTCTCCTGCGGAGCCACTATTCCCCATGGTCCTTTCAGGAACCCCAGCATCCACTACGGACTCCGAGAAATAGAATTATCGGTAAGTAAATTCTTATTTTTTTTTTGGCCGATTTCTATGGGGAGGAAGGGGGGGGGATTTTTACAGATTTTTATGTCTATTTGCAGTCGATTTTGAATGCACCCGACGAATAAATGACAGATTTAAAAATCGCCATCGTTTAGAAAAAAAAAATTCTTAAAGTTGGCTGTTGGTAAATATGGAATTTTGACAACACTCTATCTATGTTGAACGATTTTAAATCAATCTAAAATTGCAGTTTAGTAAATGTACCCCAGGGAAAGGATTTTTAGCGGCATTTTCATAAAGTCACAGATGGGTGACCACGAAAATAATTCACCTCTGAATTACACTCTTTGTGCTTTACTCTGGATGTCTGTACTTTTTGTCAAATTGAACCGTAGAGCATTATGGGGGACATTTACTACGCAATGATAAGAGCAGAGAAGTGAGCCAGTAGAAAAGTTGCCCATGGCAACCAATCAGCACTGAAGTAACATCTACAATTTGCATACTATAAAATGATACAGAGCTGCTGTTTGGTTGATGGGGCAACTTCTCCACTGGCTCACTTCTCCGCTCTTATCACTGCTTAGTAAATGTCCCCCTTCGTCTGCAATTAATGCATGATGTTTTATCTTTGACCCATTGTATAATGTACATTTGAAAGACAGGTGAGAGGTGTAGGGGGGTGGGAGGGCTTGATGCCGCACACTGTTCCCCCAAGTGTTTAAACACCTCTGGCAAAAGGTGTGTGTGTGTGTGTGTGTGTGTGTGTGTGTGGCGGGGGGGGGGGGGTGGGGGGGTAGTTGGCTGGCTGGCTGCCTGCACACAGTGGTGCATGTTCTGGCCTCGGCACAGTATGTGTAATATTGGGGCATCTTTGACCTAGGGACCCATATGGACCGCATAACTGGCATTTATTATAGATACGTCACTACAAACACACTTATAGATGCATCTAAAGTCATATCAAGCATATATCAAACACAATCCGGTTTATTTATATTTCTCTGTGTCTCTTACTATACTTTAAAAACGCATTTCACATGCCAGTGTGTACGTAGCCTTTATCGTACACACTGACTGAAATGACTGAAGAAAAATCTGAGCAATTCTTCCTCTCCTCTGTAACGTGATTGCTAGAGTCTAGTGTTGCACCTCAGAGGAAGGTGTCTCCCCCCACACCACCACCACCACTCCACCCTATTCTGCAGATATGTCACTCAGACAATATGTAAGCTATAGCAATTCCATCTGTAGTGTTGGGATTGTCAGGTGCATTGTTCCTCCCAGTATGACGTGGATGGTGCAAACAACTAGGATAGATGATTTGAAGTAATCGCTCTGACATAGACTGATTACTAGAGTAACAACAGTCATTTATTGTTGAGGAGTAGCCACAGCATATGACATATATTACAGCAGTGACACGCGGAGGCCTCATGACTAAGTGGGGGCACTGCGGCAGGGAGCCTGTTAATAGATTCTCTCTACAGTTTTCCTGTATAAATATTCCATTTCATGGACAAGTGTGGAAAGTGATAATCATTCAAGGGAATTTTATTGTGGCCATCACTTCAATGAGCATTGTTGAAGCGCTATAGACCCCCCCCCCTCCCCCCTTCCTCACACCCCCATTCGGCTTTACTGTATAACAATGTAGCCAAAAATACATAAAGCATTTTATTTCATGAAAACAAATGAATCAAATTAAGAGAACGTACCTGGAGATTCATTATCTACAAGTTTCAGCTTCAACTGGGAATGTGATATTTTCTGTGGAAGATTAATTCTGACACTGAGTTGTTAGTTATGCTGACACAAGTATAGGAAATGTGTATCACAACAGCAGTTGTGGTACTGCAAGTACCAGCAAACACTGGCAGGCAAGAGCAACAAGGCATACTGGAACTTACAGTCCTACAGCAGTTTGTTCAAAACAGGTTGCATACTTCCACTCAGAGATTAATTGAAATTTCCCAGCCATTCCAGCATTGCAGCGAGTGTATGCAAATTATTCATATAATTTTTCAGCTAAGGAAAGTGTACATTGCATGCATTTATTATAGACAACGAGACAGGGCAAATGCCTACTGTAGTGAAAGCAGGTTATTCCCTCTCTTTCAATTGTGGGTGTGCTTTCATATGTTCGCATATGTAACCCCTGGGGGATTTCCGCAGCCGCCATGCAGAAACAGCTGCCGCTGAGAAGAGCCCCATACACTAGAACGATAATGCCCGATTTCATCAAATTTCGGGCATTCGGGACGATATATCGGGTGAAATCGGGCATTTTGGAGGTGTATCCGATACAATCCAATGCGCGTTCCCATGAGGGTCGGATCGGCTCCCCTAGATCGTTAGTGCTGCACTCGTGATATGCAGGCATGGCTGGGATCGCATAATATATATCGCATGAAAAATTTACCAAATCATATGGAACCACTCCCAGGAAGCTTCCGGGAGAGTTCAAGGGAAATCGCCCCCAACTTTAGCCTCAGACATATCGTTGTAGTGTATGGCGCCCTTACATTCACTACAACGATAATGCCCGATTTTATCCAATTTCGGGTATTTGGGCCGATATATCGGGTGAAATTGCGCTTTTGGATGTGTTTCCGATCCGATGCGCATTCCCATGAGGGTCGGATCGGCTCCCCTAGACCATTAGTGCTGCACTCGTGATATGTCAGTTCCCACAGGCATGGCTGGGATCGCATAAGATATATCGCATGCAAAATGTACCAAATCGGATAGAACCACTCCCGGGAAGCTCAAGGGAAATCACCTCTGACTTCAGCCTCAGACATATCGCTGTAGTGTATGGGGGCCTTATCACTCATATGTGTCCTCTGTCCACTGTCCCTACTCATTGTAACATTACCACACCACCGGAAGCTTATCAAACATAGTTGTTCCTGATGGCTGCTTTTCTATTGGTGAATGATAATGTCTCCGCCTGAGGAGTGAGCCACGCTATTTATTCTCCCTCCAGGGGTGTCATGGACACCCCAAGAGGGAAAACAATTGTCGGGATTCCAGCGGTTGGGATCCCGGTGCCGGTATGCTTAGCGCCGGGATCCCGACAGCCAGGATATCGAGTGCCACCCCGGCGTGAGAGCAGCTGAGCACATTTACACAACAAGCAGCTACAATTGTTATTCCTTATGTATCAGTTGCTCCCCGCTCCTCCTAATTCGTAACCTCATCTTTACCTTTTGAGTTATGTCATTTTATAAATATCGGGATCCCCTCAGTCTGCAGATCTGTATAATATGTTGGTATAATATAAAGGATATTAATAATACTTTTTTGCATTCAATAATTTATCATGCAATCATCGACATTATTTGCATTGCGAAATTGCATGTTTTATTTATGTGATTCTCTAGCATTTAGGTTACTAAAATGGGGGGCCTGATTCAGAAATGTACATAAACCCAATTTATGTAGTGGAGTGATTATCTCCATCCATCTAATTCACACTGCGTATGTGCTGCAATGGTCTTGGCACAGTGTTCGGAGAGAGATTAAATTTGCAAAGAGATTGACAGTCAGGGACCATTTGGGGGAGGCAACAGGAGAGAACTGGCAAAAATTCCGGCATGTTGTGACCATTTTGAGGGTGCGCTTAAGGCTGCGACTGCAATCCTGCAGTGTCTCCAGCGTCTTACCTCCTGCGCCCATGCTGCGCGATCATAGGATTACTCAGGACTTCTATAATCATCTGATCTGTGACGGATGCTGCATCTCTGTATGCAGCCACTGGGAGATGCACAGCTGCCATGGGCATCTCAATAGAAAACCAGGCAGCAGCGGCATTTGCTTATGTCTACACAATGGCTGCATGCAAAGACACAGCTGTGATGCATTTGAGTACATCTCAGAATCGGGCCAGGGGTCGCATTTAAAATGTTTAGACAGTTAAAATATTGAGAAAAACTACAGTTATAGATGTTCCTGCGATGCCGACTTACATAATAAGGAGTTACAAGCAGCAGCAATTATAGAGAATGGTTTTGGTTTGTTTTTGAATCATAGCTATATAGCTATTTTGCTATTGTTTATTATTGTTGCAGATTTTTTACATGTGGACTGAGATCATTTGCAAAGAGAAGCCTTTGTGAGTTCTAAAATACTCATATATTTTGTATGTCAGAAATGGACTTATACAAATATACTGTAAGTATCGTTAGTAGAAACAATATCCAAACATTTAGTGACTATACATTATTGTGATAATGTATGTTTATGGTAGTATGTGTGAGGGGTGAGAGCTAAGGTCAGGCTGCATAATAGGCCCAACCTTGAGGAAAGTTGTGACCACAAAAAGTATCCATGTGTCCCAGTGGTGAAAATATATACAGCAATGCTCCAGCAAAGTATACAGAGTGCAATGCTGAGTATTCCAATGTGGGGAGACAGTCCATAATGTATCACAGTTTAGTGTTCAATACAATGTCAGCAACACGACGCTGGCAAAGCAATGCAAGTGAGGAATGCCACTCAATAATGTTATATATTGGAGATTCAGTACCACGGATAGCGCTGGTAAAGACAAGGGTACATTTTTTTATATTTTAGGCATTAGGGGATTCCCTCATTACATGTTACCAGCGCTACTGACGGGGGCAAGGGCAGATTTATCAAAGCTCAGGGAGAGATAGTGTGCTGGCCAAACAGCTACTAGGTGCCATGTTGCAGGCCTTGTATGACAGGAGCTGATTGCTTGGTACTTTATATCTCCCTCAATGTGATCTCTCTCCAAGCTTTAAACTAATCTGCTCCACAGTCTCTAAATGGTAGTATATTTCAGTAACAAAACTTTTGTACAATGTACAGTACTGCAAGGGATGCTAAAATATAATGGGAGATATTTCTGACAGCTGGTGCATAGGTAAAAAGTTGCTGTAGACCCAAACAATAAAGTAAACATCTAATTAATTAGTTGTTATGGGCAAAACAGTTACCTGTGCACCAGTTTCACCCAAAACCAGTAATCTTAAGGGAGAGATTTACCCTGTATACTTTGCAGGTTACTACGGGATGTAAAACCTTGCTTATTTTGACCTGCAACTTAATGGGGTGCAGTATAGAATGAGCAGGGTTTCCTTCTTGGATAACATACATTATAATAGTTCCCAAGGTTCAGATGGAACCTTGCAGCTAATTCAATCTGCCCTTAAGGGTTCTATAAACACACGAAAGCTGTATACATCACCGTAGACACAATTTAATTAAACATACAGCATACCACATTCAGTGAGAGATATGAGAAGCTTCCCACTCAGCAGCACTTATCATGATAGAAAATAAAGTTCAAAGATAATGTTTCCCTCTGACAGCAATTTAACAGCTTTTCTTAACCAGCAATACCAATTTTGATGGTTAAACATTACGCTGATATTAACTGATTTTGTTTGACCATTTTCATGCTTGTTATCTAATGCATCTGTGCATACATATAGGCCATTCTCTTAATAGAACACATATATTTCAACCTGTCAAGAGAGTGTAGCCCTGCATTTGTTAGGGTTTACAAAAAAAGCAAAGGCATTTCCTAGGGCAAATGCTGCCAGACACCCTACATTTATCTTATCTCGGCTGATGACTTTCCTTTTATCTTGAATTGATTTGACAATGACTCTATGATTTCCTGTACAAATTACCCTTTGAAAGTGGCAGAGGCGCTTGGCAGTGATCTTCATTTAATTACTGAGTGGATTATTAGCATACAGTTTTTTTTTCCACTCATTTCTTTATATCTCCTAGATTGCGCTGACATTTTCTTTTCATTGTGTGCTGTAACTTACTGAATACTAAATTTTATGCAGATTGGAGATGAGAAGAACCCGTCTGCTCCTGCCTTCCCCCCACCTTCCGTCTCTTCACCTAACGATCCCTTCTCGACCCACCCTCATTTAGTTTGTCTGCGCTGAACATCTTGATGGAGAGTAAATTACAGATTGAGAATCAATAGCATGTCTGAGAGGGACAATTGTTTTTCTCTCCTTTTTTTCTTTTTTGCTTTAATAAAAAAAAGTCTCATATTCTGGATAAGTCACCATCTGTTTTATAAAAAAAAAAAAAAAAAGATTCAGCGGCAGTGACTCAAACAGTTAAATAATTAAAAATAAATAAACAATGGCAGTAATAATTATATTATTATTATTATTATTATTATTATTATTAATAATAGTAATAATAAGAATTTTCAAAATACATGGGACAAATATAAGGACTTCTAACTATTAACCATTACACCGCAAAACTCCCAAAGCATTAAAAAAATCTACAAATGTATGACTTAATATGAAAGGACTATATAGATCATGTCCTTGTCTACCATTAAAGCCTGTTTCTATGTTTTTACATATTTAAATCATGTACTACTATATTAAGAAACCCGGACACTAGAAACGACCAGGTCTAATAGACTGTAATTTGGAAACACCTCTCCATTATAATTTGATTTTGCTACCTTTATCATGGGCTGTAATGTGCTATTATGTCAATAGCATGACAAGCATTATCCCCTCTCAGATAAATCTGATATGCAGTGCTGAGAAGTAGAGCACTGTTGTCAAATGTTAATTGTTATGTATCGCCTGTCATGTACAAAATACAAGTTCAGTACACTTGGAAGAGACTGGCACATTTGGGGTGTGCTATCCAATGACTGACAGATAATTGCAGCTATATACTTTTTTTTTTCTTTGTAAGTGGTAATCTTTGCTTGATGCCCACAATGTCACATCTTAAGCTTTATTGTATCTTTGTAAATGTACAATTATTTGCACTTTTACAGCCATGATATTATTCAGATTTTAATACATTTTGGTAACTAAAACTAAATATCACAGTAAATAGTATTTTTTTTTAATAATCTTATATGGTTCCATATCCTTCAGGCTATACTTTGTGTAGCAATTAATTTTAATCCTGACAACTAACAAGTGACAATAACAAAGAATGAATAGAAAAGCACAGTGCACTCCATTTGCTCATAATTTTGACAACAGTATTTTAACCTAATTTAATATTTCTTTCCTTAAATAGACTATAAATTAGACTACATTCAGATAAAACAATACACAGTGTGTAAAAAAATATTTATTTCTAGAAATAGGTACATTTTCAGGCTTTTAAATACTTCTGAATAGCAATGATTAGTTATACTGATTAAGCTATGCATCATTTAGTTCACATATAATGGTTTTATTTAATGTTTCAATGGAATTGAATGTTCTGAATTTACATATTTGCATAAAATACCATTACAGTATAAAAATAAAAATACATGTGTTAGAATTATTTTTTATTTGCATTAGCTTCAAAGATATTTGTATATTTATATTTATTTATTGACAATTTTAATAACAATTATCATATTATTTGATTTGACAAAAAATATTTTTCATTCAGAGTTGCATACAGAACCTGAAAAATAACATGATCATAAAAAGCATATTTTAAAGAGTAGGTGAAAAAAAGTATTCTTTTTTAACTAATAATATAAATTCTTTTTTTTTTTTGTGTGAAAGTGTCCAGTAACATGCTTATGTTTACTGTACTTGGGGAATTGTATGTCATTTTGCATTTCATTTTGTATTTAATATTAAATTAAGACAATTTCAGTTGAAATCTATGTACTATCTAATGGAGATATACATTAAAGGCATTAAAACCTTGTCACTACATTTTATATGTACTGTATTTACAACGATAAAAAAACAAGTAACTTTGACCTTGGAGACAGTTATTGAACAATTAAACCTGGTTGTTAATTTACATTACTTATTTACTCTTTTTTTTCATATGATCCTGTGATTTCTATTGCCAAATAATAACAAATGTATTTTGTATATTTTCTATTATTAATGAAAATAAATGCTGCATTATGAGCACATATACAGGTTGAGTATCCCATATCCAAATATTCCAAAATATGGCATTTTTTGAGTGAGATAATGAAACCTTTGTTTTCTGATGGCTTAATGTACACAAACGTTGTTTAATACACAGTATTGTACTAAAGTTACCTTCAGGCTGTGTGTATAAGGTGTATATGAAACATAAATGCATTCTGTGCTTAGACTTAGATCCCATCACCATGATATCTCATTATGGTATTCAATTATTCCAAAATACAGAAAGTACAATATCCAAAATGCTTCTGGTCCCAAGCATTTTGCATAAGGGATACTCAACATGTACTGTATTTTACAGAAAAGAGTGTAGGTAAAAATGCAGGCAGACCAGCTGACCTGGGGAAACAGTGCCAATAAAGTAGGTCTGTTGTTGGACTCTCACTTCTCAAGGGGTTGGACTCTCACGTCTCGTTAGAAGTATTACAATATTATTTTTATTTTAGAAATACATTATCAAATATATATTTTAATTTTCAGCTCTATAATAATTTGGTGCCGATATATTATGATCTCAGCAGAAAAAAGTGCTAAAAAATAATTCTCTCTGCATTTGTTGTTAGTGACTTACATTTTATGGTGTAAAAAAAACAGAGGAATTCATTGAGGCGTTTTTTACATTAGACCGATTGGATCATAACACAATTTCTTTTCTACTTCTCATTTGCACCTTTAGCTATATACTGTAGGTGTCATTCTTCTACATGGGAAGTTTCTATCCTCCATGACAGTGCTTTAGGATGCTTGTATTATGGCAGGTGTGCTGCAAAAGTCAAACTCGCACAACTTTCCCCAATATATATAGCAATCTGTGTGATACCTCTGTATTTTAGAGCCCCACCCCTGATTTTCTCTGGCACTAAAAAATCCAGTGATGTGAATAACATGTCGATAGTCAATCATGCAGTAAGGCAAGGCCACCAGGGAACAAAGTGCTGAATGTCAGACCTGACACAACATATGGAAAAACATCATAGACTTAGGGAGAGAAGTAACAAACAGTAAGAGTGTACGTGTCACACCAAGCATTATTGTTTTTGCCAAACGTTATGAAGCTGAAGTTGCACCAGATAATAAATCCGACATGCAAGCTCTACATTATCAGTCATTTTCGTTAGTGATTATGGTAATTCCAGATGGAAATGTCAATGCCAAACATCACTTAGACAAAAGGGAAAACATATAGTAAGAAGACTAAAAACATACTAGAGCATGCTCTATAAATGCATATTTATTAACAATTATAGCTTTACAAAATTATGCCTTTCAAATTAGTTAACCTTTGACTCAAGCTGAAAAGTCCTGGACTCTTCTGACCCCTGGGCTGGGAGATGGCTGCAGTAATTAGTTATTATTGCCATGCAGATGGCAGTTAGAAATTGTTGCAGTTTAGATGAACTGTTGCCCTCATCCAATAGTGATCGCACAAGCGATCACCTGCGCAGTATTCTGATTATTGGGAAACTGTGCAGGCGCAGGACCCTGTGCATGTGATTGCAGGCAGCCAACCATAGGCCTTTGGCGTTCAGGGGGCGAGACGGGGACGGCCAGCATTGCCAGATATGGGTGTGCCCCTGTTTTCTGGTAGTGGCAAGGCTAAGGCCTCGCAATGCCCCTGCAATGGCCAGCCCACAAAGGCTGAGCTTACTCAGCCTTTGGGGAACATCATGACCATTGGTCACAATGTTGATTCCAGGCTGCGATGCAAGTCGCATTGCTGGGATCATAAATGCAGCATGGAGGTGTTTTACACCTCCTACTGCATCTGCATTTTTAGTCATCGCATTTGCAAAGTTGCTTGCGTGCAGTTTTGCAAATGTGATCACTGCTGAATGAGGGCATTTGTGCTCTTCTTGCCACATAATCATCTTCTTGTATGTATAACACAGATAAACATTTTTGAACTCATCAAGAACGTCAACTTACCAAGGACAGTGTTTGTTTTTTTTATCTGGAATACCATTTCAATTCAGCTGATGGACCCACTGAGTTCACCTGTCATCTGTTATTGTTCTTCCCATCTCTATCCCTGTTTTGGTGATCTCCATGACTTCCTTGGTTGCAGCAGCCACCACCAGAACCTTGGTGAAGGAGAGCATGTGTCCTGTGCAGTGAGCATAGTGCAAAGCAAATGTAAAATTAAATTCAAAGCAATGGCCGCAAAGAGCTGGAGAAAGGGTCAGCATGCCAAAACCTTTCAGCCACCGACATATCAGATTTCCCTCATATGCCATAGAAGTTCTTAGGAATGTAGGCAATGTTGAGGAACCATAATGCTTGATGATGTGCATATGTTTGCAGTGTTTTTTTACTTTTTATAAAACTGAACAATCAAATTAATGGATTCTACTTCAAAGTTTGACATTCACATGTCAAACTGATACAATGACTATACAATGTAGCTTGAACATGGATGAAATTATCCCCCTTGCATGGATTTGGATTTAAGTTTTAGCCTAACACAAAGTTTAGGACGTTTTTGAACTTTAGTAGTCGTTTAAAAAATCAGTTTGAGGATCGCTTTAAATCAATTTTGAAATTCTCCATTGACTATTTAGAATCAGACAAATTGCAAGATTGGATTTATGCTAGTAGATCATTTGAAAATATATATTTTTTTTTAACTTGGCAAATAAAGTGATCAGTATGGATCAATGGTAAATAGCTTATTTAGATGTTAACAAGGCAATTGATACAATATCTAACAATGAATTTGGAAACTGAACATTTTTGTATTTGAATTAAAGGTAGTGGAATGGATAAAGAGAAGGTTAAAGGACAGGAGACAGAGGGCCTGATTCAAAGATGGACCTTAACTGAACACAATGTCAATGTTGGTGCAGTTGAGAGATTATTTCCTACATCGCATGGTATCGCGTACGGGAACATTGGCATGAGAAATGGAGTAGTAAAGCGATGGCCTGTCTTGGGCAGTGAATGGGAGGTGGCCTCATGTGAATGCAAAAAATATCCACCATAGAAGTGTTGTGGATGTGTCAGTGAAAGTGGCTGCATGGAGACTCTGAACCTGCCATAGACAGGTGCAAATGTTCATGGTGAGCATGATGGAGCACCAAAGGAGAACTAAATAGAACCACCGGTGGTGTTAGAGCTTAACAGTACATGAATGTAGAAACTCAGGGCTTGCACTCTCTGGTACACGTTAATGCATAAGTGGAAAGTTAAAACTAGCATTTGCATATTATTACACCTGCAAATACACCAGAGTGGGAGGTTCAAGTTCAGAGCTTGGAGAACCTTAGAAATGTGAGGGACCCACCTGATAAGGTCACCTGGTTGTGGTAGGTGGACCCCTATTTTTGGTCAAAATTGTGCTAAGCACCTCAATTTTACTCCATTAATTTGTAGTGTTTAGTGCTTAGAGTGCGAACCAGCATTTTCTCTTTTTTCACTGTGTGGCACTACAAGTCTAAGTATGGTTGCACCTCTCATTATTTTTAGAATTGGGGTTTACAGTCCAGCCCCCCGACCCCCCTGTCCCATTTACTGCAGATCAAGTAAGAGTCTGTAACAGGTTTGTACAATAATTATTGTCATAGAGTCTGGGGAATTTTATTTTTCGTATACCAGAATGGTGATGCAATGTCAGCAATAACTTTATTTCAGATGTTAGCCAGGCAGTGGGAAAATGCAGTAGAATAGTTGCATAAGAAGTTGTATTAGTAGCCGGAATGTCGGAATTAGTAGCTGGAATGCTGTCCCTTGAAAGCAGTGGCATATCTATTACAAGAGCAGAGTGTGCAGTGTAGACAGGCCCATGGGTCCAAGGGATCCCGCACTGCACACCCTACAGCCAGGACTGACCATTGTGCCTACCCGTTCTGTGCGCTGGCTCCCTATGTTTGTTCTGGAGTGCCATCTTTCTAGTGATGTATTCAGAAACATGGCGCTGCACAGGAGTTAGTAGAGGTTCTGTTACTGTGTTAGAGTCCTTGATGCTTTCTGCCCATGCGCCATCACTGGAAAGATGGCACACACGGGAGGAGCAGAAAGGGCATTCAAACAGGTACAAAGGGGAGAGGAGAGCGAGGGACATTTCATGGTGTAAATTATGCTCATTTTTAGACCCTCTATTCTTCAGTTCCCTTGTCCCCATTGTCCTCATTGACAAAATAATAACAAAAAAAATCATAAAAGGAGAGCTACTAACATAGGCATATTTATAATGGGTGAAAGGTGTGCGGTGCACATGCAACCATGGGGTCCAGGGGGGCCCACAACACACACACTGCACCCATATAATTATACTTACCCCTCCGGAGTCCCGCGGTGGCAGGCACTGCAGATATAAATCACTGGGAATCATACAAAGGGGAAAAAGATGTCCCAGATAAGGTGCAAAAAAACTATTTCTCCTATACAAAAATGAATATGAGTGTGATGCTTACTCTTTCCATAAAGTCCCTCTCCTTGGGGTAAATTTACTAAGATGGGAGTTCTATTTAAGATGGGATGTTGCCCATAGAAACCAATCAGATTCTACTTCTCATTTATCTAGCACCTTCTAGAAGATAATACCTGGAATCTGATTGGTTGCTATGGGCAACATCTCATCTAAAACAGAACTCCCATCTTAGTAAATTTACCCCCTTGTGTTTGTTCCAAGGATTTTTGTACAAAGTTTTCACAGTGTAGTCATTATCTCAAAAAAAAAAAAGAGAACATTGGGGGTAATTCCAAGTTGATCGCAGCAGGAAATTTTTTAGCAGTTGGGCAAAACCATGTGCACTGCAGGTGTGGGAGCACTGGCGTGCGCAGCACATTTTATTAGGGGGTGCACCGTTGGATGGGTGTGTCTAGCACCACCTTTTGGGCGTGTCTAGCACCATCTATTGATGGTCAACGCATATAAAATATCCACCTTTGTACCAATCCTAATAAAGCAGATACATTGTCAGTGGCTGGCGTTGGCATAGCATAGTAGGAGAGAGGTGGGCATGTGGCGGGTGTGACGGGTGGGCGTGCGAGCAGCATGACGTAATAACGTCACATCACACTGTTTTTGTACATGGAGGTGGAGCTGGGAATTTGAAAGCCGGTGTCAGTGGCACCCTTGATTAACCCAGGCGTCAGGTCAGTAATGCAGTCCTGACAGGGTGCAGCGCAGAGGGGACAGTAATCAGCCTGCTCGGCGATCGCTGCATCAGGCATGTGAGATCGGGGTGCCAGACATTAGGGGGTGCCTGTGCGCACCAGGCACCCCCCCCCTGCGCACACCTATGTGTGGCAGATATAACATTTGCAGAGAGAGTTAGATTTGGGTGGGTTATTTTATTTCTGTGCAGGGTAAATACTGGCTGCTTTATTTTTACACTGCAAATTAGATTGCAGATTGAACACACCACACCCAAATCTAACTCTCTCTGCACATGTTATATCTGCCTCCCCTGCAGTGCACATGGTTTTGCCCAATTGCTAACAGAATTCCTGCTGTGATCAACTTGGAATTACCCCCATAGTGCATTAACTAAGGGGTATATTCAATAAGAGTAGGGTCCATTCCGACATGCAGTTGTCGGAATGGACCCGACAACCCCTATTCAAAAGAGCGGCCAAATCAGACTGTCGGATTTGGCTGTTCCCTGTTTCCTGACCTGCTGCTGCTGACAGCAGCGGCAGAGGGAGCTGTCAGCAGCGCCGGGGGTGAGGGGGGGATGCAGTCAGCGGTGCCGGGGGTGAGGGGGGCGGTCAGCGGTGCCGGAGCTAAGGGGGAAGTGGTCAGCGGCGCCGGAGGTGAGATGTCTGTGGCGCCTGGGGGGGGGGGGGAGCAGCGGAGGAGACAGAGCGGACGGGGGAGGAGAGGAGGAGATGGGGGAGCAGCGGCTGCAGCAGCGGAGGCTCACGGCAGCATCCACCCGGCTCCAGCAAGCGGGACGTCGCTTGCTGGAGTCGGGTGGATGCTGCCGCTGGGTCCCTGCTCTCCCCACTGCTCCCCCGTCTCCTGCTCTCAGCTCACTTATCTCAATCCGACTTTTTTTAAAGTCGGATTGAGATTGTTGGAAACGGGGCTAAAACCTGTCGGGTTTGGCCCCGCTTCCAACAATGCACGCTGATTGGCGGCTGAAGCCGCCGTTCAGCATGCATTCCGACAGCATTCCGACAAGTCGGGTTTCCCGACTTGTCGGAATAAATGGGGCCGTAATGAATAGGTCGGAACCCCTTCCGAACTAAAACTGTCGGAAGCGCTTCCGACAGTTATTGAATATACCCCTAAAAATGAAACAGATTTTATTAATACATCAAACTCACAATAAATAAAAGAAAAATTGGCATATCACCACACATGTGGTTTATTGGGGTTCACCCTCTCCTCTCCAAACCAGTCTACACCTCCTGGGTAGTTACGGAGCCAACGTCCCACCAGTTCGTATCCGGTGCAAGTTTAAGGAGTCGTCCCCAAATAGTTCAAAAAGCCACCAAATGCTAAGCATTTGGAACAAACACAAGAAGAGGGACTTTATGCAAAGAGTAAGCATCACACTCATATTCATTTTTGTATAGGAGAAAATGTTTTTTGCGCCTTATCTGGGACATCTTTTTCCCTTTGTATGATATCCAGTTGAGGAGTGTTGTGGATCCTCCTATTTGTCACAGAGGCAGCATATGAACTTTTTTGTTTGTGCATTGGTTACTCAAATTCTTTTGATAAGTATAAATCACTGGGAAAATGGCCACCGTACCCAGAGTCTACTCACTGCCAGAGAGGAGGGGGCCCGCAAGTAGCCTGCACAAGGGCCCTCCCTTCTCTTAACACGCCCCCGGCTACTAAAAAGGTAGATGGGCTGCATAACTACACTTAACAGGAAAAACTTCAAGCGATAAACATGTACAGCATAGAGGAGACAAATGATGAATGTGATGTGAAAAAAAACAATTAGGTGTGTCACATTTAAAAGAATTCAAAAGAGGTCAGAAAGGCAGAGAGAAGAAGGCTGAAAGGTAACATATGGAAGAAACCTCTTACAGACAGGGTGACAGATCCATAGCATAATCTCTCAGCAGTTGTGGTGGAAACTCATAAAGTAGAATACAAGTGTAACACTATTGGGTACATTTTTGCCATGTCTGAAATCAAGTCAATGCTTGAGGATTCCCAAGAGCCGCAACCCCCCCATTTCATATAGCAAGAAGACATTTCTGTGTGTGTAAGATTACTTTGAACAGGACAAAGAAATATTCTCCTACAAGTAGAAACTAAATTCCATAAATTCCCAGCACTTCCCTCTTGAGACTCATGGATACTTTACTAAGTCTGTCTTCCCAGTGTAAACAGTACATAATGAATGTGTTAAATAGTAGCAAAATCCTTATACATACAAACAATAATTCTCCAGAAATAAAAGATAAGTAGATTCTGATTTGAAGACTATTAAACGCCACACTGATATTTTATATTGAAACATTATTCTTTCTTAATTACCAACAGGCAGCCAAACATTTTCAAGAATGCAAAAGAGAAATTATAGCTAAAATCTGATTGGTTGCCATAGGCAACACCAACCCTTTTCATTTTTTTAAATTTTGGATTAAAGATTAATACAAAAGTGATGAGAAAGAACTGCTGGGAGCTTTAGTTTATTTTCAGTTTCTTCACTATAGTGCGGTGCTGGACACCGATGGCGGCACCAGTAACAGTGGCTCCTACATAGTTTCAGCCCTGCCGATGGGCCCCCTTGGACCGGCCGGGCCCTTATCGACCGTTTTGGCTGCACAGCAGTTAATTCGCTAGTGCTCAAAACACTTGAATCATCCCCTATATTGTTTGGAGGTCTCAAAAATGCCTTCTGTATTGCGGGCGTATTCACAGGGCACTGGAGGGCACAACTGTTTCTGTTAAACTGAAAAAATGAAGGGTATTTTTCCTGAAAGAGACATCCTTGATTGACACTGCACCAACTTAGCGGTGGTCACGGGTCTAACCAGCCACAGCTACTGCTGTCAGTCACCTTTGCGCTGGCACTGCTCTGGTCACTGTCAGTGCTCCTCTCCATTGGCGTTTCTATAATGGGTGCAGTGTGTGCGAGGCACACGGGCCCCCAGGTCCAGCGGGGCCCACCCCGCACACATGCAACCATTTGCTTAATACTTACCTCTCTGAAGTCCCACATCGAAGCCATCCCTTTTCGGAAACGCAATAGAGTTTTTACACTAGGGGGAACAAACTCTATTGCGCCTACTGAAAACTCCAGGAAAGATGGCACGGCGGCCATTTATCCAGAGTTTTGCGCATGTGCATTAGCAAAATCTTCGGGAAAATGGCTGCCGCGCCGTGTTCCCGGGGGTTTGCGCATGCGCAATAGGGTCTGTTCTCAGACTCTATTGCCGCTGCCGTAGAGAAGGATGGCACTGCCGGGGACTCCGGAGAGGTAAGTATTAAATCCTGTGCATCAGTCAGAGAGGAGGGGGCCCCTGATGCAGAAGGCTGCACACGGGCCTCCTCCTCTCTTAAAACACCCCTGATCCTCTCCCTGCTGTGTCCGCCTGTCAGTGTGGACATGTGCTTGTTTGCAACTGTGACCACCCACCCCCTGGCCTGCTCTTTCATTCCCTTAGCCCCCACACACACACACCCACACACCCTCTTACTTTCAGTGATGATGTGCAGTGCTTGGCGGGGGAGGGGCTGGAGTAACATATTAGGGTGCTGGAGTCACATCAGGGAAATGGAGTGACACAATGGGGGGAACTGGAGTGACGGGGGGGCTGGCGAGTACACAAAAGCGAATGAGTTTGCTATGGCTCCAGTAGACGTCTCTTTTCAGTTTTGGGTACAGCTTCACTTGCTAACATTAGCAGCTGCGTAGCCTAGACAGCTGCAATTACATTTGCACACAAACATGAATTAGACCCGTTATGTGGATCTGGCCTTTTTTAATGTTTTAATGTGGATTTTACTTTTTTTCAATGCATTTCGCGTGGATCTGGCCATGCTAATACTGGGTACACACTGGGTGATATATATCAGCCATTCCAGCGAATGGCCATTATATCACAAGTTAGTGTGTATTATTAGTATTATTAACAGTTTCTTATATATTGCAGACATATTCCGTTGCACTTTACAATTGGAACAATTGTGTAGCACAGCAGAGAGCCAATATATCTGCAGATATCCAACTGCCCGTACACTTACTGCAAAGACTGACATCAAAGCTGGGCAGGCAAATTCAAGTGCTCTCCAGGATGTGACGTCAGGGTGACACATCAAGCGGCCTATCGGTAAATGTATATGCTTACCTGAATGGCCGCTCTGTCAGTGAGTACCCTGCATAACAATTTAGGGGCACCAAAATGAGATTATATCTTGGTCCTCCGCATCCTAAAAATGTTCAAATGCTGCTACCGGTAAGTCATCTGAAGGGGAATTACTGGGCAAGTTCCTTTCCCCAGTGGTCTGTTAACAATTGGGGAGGGTAAAAATATGCAGCCCACCAGCAAATTTACATTTGGGCCTATGGGGTATTTTTATCATATCGATCACAATTATAAATATTTTTTGCATAAATTAACAAAGTGAAAATTAATATTTTCATGCGAATGTACTAAGTCTCTCATTCCAAGAGCCGTGTTTTGATAAGAGCCCATCCTGGCAAAGAGCTGGAAGCTTGGTAATAGCATATAGCTATCACACTGCTTTCTGGTCTGGGTCCCTGGCGCACACTGCACATGTACATGCATTAACGGGGGGAGGGGGGGGGGGGTGCTGAGAGGGAACGAATTAGTAGCACAAATTAGTAGCCCATAGACTTCGATAGGGTAACCCCATGAGGAGGTATAGTTATACTATTCGGCCAAGCTCTGGAATGTTTCCTATTCTGGAGATTGGTAAAATCTCACAGCTTTGAGGGCTGCTGCTGCTCGTGGTACATTTGGGGGATACTTAATATTTGCGGGTATCCTCCGAAAACAGCCGCAAATATTATTTGATAAATATTCCCTTAGTCTTAACTCATGAGGATTATTTTTGTTGCTGCAATCCAAACCAGAACCCTTTCCCTTTCAGCCAGTGTACATGTTACTCTGTATAAGGTAAATGTATGAAGTAGAGGAGAAGTTGCCCATGGCAACCAATTAGTATTGAAGTAACATTTAAATAATTTGCATCGTATAAAATTATACAGAGCAGCTGATTGGTTGCCATGTGCAGCTTCTCCACTGGCTCACTTCTCCACTCTTATCACTGTTTCATACATTTACCCCTATATCTGTAGTAACCGTGTTATGCAATGCAAAGCAATAACGTTAGCCTGCTCAATAATCTGTCCTTGGATTGTTTTTTTAAATTCCACATTTTTTCATTGGTGAATTGAAACTCAAGATCTACGCTATATATTTGTTGGTACATAATATTGTTTGTTGGTACATAATATTGACTGATTACAGTAAGCACATATTTATGTGAATTCAATCACTTCCATTAGATGCTCAATTAATTACACATGAATAGATTCAGGTGTAGATTGAATGAAAAACTGGCAAAGGCAAGAATGACTGGATATAATCTATAAGATCTGCTACTCGAAATAGTTTTAATGAATATATTGTAAGTACATTTTAGTAACTCGCATATTTCCACATCGCCCAACCATCACTATTTTTGTGGGTAAAACCTTCTTGGCTAATCTGGGGCCCTCCCCACCTCTTGGCGCCCTTGCAGCGATTTTTATGCCCATCAAAACACCCATCTTTGCTGGAACCCCCAGTTTACGTGCATGTGCAGATGGTATCCGCTCTTTAGGTCGACACTCATTAGGTGGACCACTATTGGTCGAAATGCATTAGGTCGACATGGTCACTAGGTCGATATAGCAAAGGTCGACACATGAAAAGGTCAACATGAGTTTTTCACTTTTTTCTTAACTTTTTCATACTTTACGATCCACGTGGACTGCGATTGGGAATAGTAACCTGTTCCGAGCGCAGCGGTAGCAGAGCGAGGCACCTTGCCCAAAGTCGCTCACCATGCAAGGGGACACGGTGCACTAATTGGGGTTCACGGTCACTTTACGAAGAAAACGACACCCAAAAAATATAAAAGACTTGTGTCTACCTTTTTCCATGTCAACCAAATGACCGTGTCGACCTATTTCAGGTGTCAACTTAGTCACTGTCGACCAAGAGTGGTCGACCTAGTTACGGTCGACCCTATGATCCACACCCATGCAGATGACTGGCTCACATGCGCATTTCTCATTGACCCTTTTTGTAGTACCGTTAGGCTGGCGTCAATACGTATCTGGACAGGTGATGCCAATGGTATCTGAGCGGGCGTCACTGCAAGATGCAGCAATACAAAATGAAATTAAGTATTTAGTCATTTTTTTTATTGATGAATTAATTCACATATCGTTTAATACTGTAAAAAAGAAAAAGGCCATTTAAGAAGACATTTTAAGAAGAAACAGCTGCTTATTATGAAACTTTGTTCAACTTTATGTTACTTTATAGATTTATTTCCTCTGATGTACTTTCAGAGCAGCTTCCAAAATATGATTGCCAGCTCTAAATCACTGACATTCAGACAGCCTCAAACTTTGACACATTGTTCTTCTCATTTCGGCTGCACACTGCTGGCAGCCTTGATTTTCCATAATTTAATATATCACTATCCTTTTTTTAGATTTTAGTTATTTTGTTTATGGATATGGTATTTTGAATGTCTCATGAAAGTTTTATTTCATTTTAGAGTGGTAAAATGAAATAAAAGCCTCCATATGTATTCTGATTAACAGGTAGCTTTTTCCCCCCCAGAATTAATATACTCATGTAGACACCTAGGCCAGTATTTACTAATATTCGTGTTTGAGTCGGTTTGTGTAGTGTTTAAACTCGTTTTGTATCGGGTGCATTTTCATGCAACTTTTTGAATCCATATACGCAAAGTTACGAAGCAGTCGACTTTATGGTTTTCGTATTTTCCGATGTCGATGCCAGTCGTTTTTTTTTTGGCACATTTTCGTCCGACATTGTCGTTTGCGTACGAATTTTTGGTGTTTTTGCTGTTTTTTTTCCTAAGTTAAACGCGGCAGGGTTTTTTTTTCCCGCGGTCGCATTTTCACTTTCAGTTTCGATTTTCATCCCCGTTCGTGATTGGTTGTGTTTCAGATGGTAGGAGTGTCTGTGCGCAACCATATAAATACGCCCCAAACCGTCCGCACCTCGTGGGTTTAGTTAGTGGTGAGGAGGAGGGAGGTTGTGCTGTGGAGGTAGGTGAATTTGTGGTTTGGTGAGGAGTGTTGGTAGCGATTTCTGAGTGTGGTATTGTGTTTGAAAGTCGTCTTGTCATTCTTGTTGTCTTGTTTTTTGTGGTTTTGTCTCATTTTTAGTCCAAGTTATTTTTCTTTATAGTCCCTTGTCAGTGTTTGTGTGTGGGTGTGTGGGTGTGTGTGTGTGAGTTGTGTAGTGGCAGTGGAGGAGTGTGTTGTTTGTCTTTTTTTCCCCTGTGTTAACTGTTTAGACACACAATTATGTGTGACTCAGAGGGGGGTGAGGTGGAGGGTGTTAGTGAGGGGGAGGAGGTTGGTCAGGTGGAGGAGGTGAGTGTTAGTGAGGTTAGTGAGGTGGAGGAGGTGGGTGAGGTTGCTGCAGCAGCCTCAAGTGATAGTGATAGTGACAGTCAGACAGCTCCGCAGCCACGTACCACTACTAAGACTGGGCGGAATGTAAAGTTTAGTTTTGCTGAAAATGTGGCATTGGTGCGTGAGCTGATGAAGTATCAGAGGCAGCTATTTGGCCCTGAGTCCGCCAAGGTGCCAACACGGAGGAAGACGGTGCTGTGGGCGAAAGTTGTTGCTGCTGTCAATAGTGAGGGGGTGGTCAAGCGGACGGAGGACACGTGCCGCAAACGGTACTATGACATAAAGCGACGTCTGAAGTCCAAAATGGCCAAGGAGGCAAAGTCGGCTCGGAAAACCGGTGGTGGGCAGCCCTATATTGCAAGATATCTGGAGAATGAGGAGCCCATGCGGAGTGTAATACCTCCTGAAGTTGTCTCTGCAACCCATGTCCGGGATTCAGATAGGCCCAGGAAGAATGGTGAGCATGTGTATTTGCATTTACAATCTTTTTTTTTTTTTTTTAAATGTGTGTCATGTGACGTTGCATATTACTCCCATCTTCAAGTGTGTGTCAGCAAATACATTGTTTTGGTTAATGTTTTATACAAAAGCCAATGTAACATTTTACTTTATTGTATGTCATGTGTTTTTATGAAAGGTATTTTGCATGTGTAGTTTGGACTTGGTGTGTCTCTGAATTGTCCTGCAATAATGTTTTCCTTTTGGGCGTTTTTTATTTAAAAATTGTGACTATGTTTTATATTTATGTGATCCATGTGCAATGTTTTAAAAACAGTGCTTGTCATGTTAGAGGCTGGAGTAGTGGAAAGTGGTTTGGAAACCACTTACATGTGTAATGTCATTATTAGATAATGTAAAATTTTTGACACAAAATAACACTATTTGATTGATAATTTTTAGCTTGTATTTGTACCGTGACACCACACTGCAGTGTAATTAGTAAAATATTGCTACATTTTGGTTTGGCTCATATAGTGGTAATGTGTGTTTGGAGTGCCACATCACAGAGCAATTTCTATATTGCATCTGTAATATTTATCCTTTCAATACAAAATGAAGATGTGTGTGTTTTTGGTTGGTATTTTTTTTTTTACTTGTGGCCTATGTCAGTGTCCTGTACATGTTTTCCTGTGTTGATTGTGCCATAGTGCATATGTCTATTGAACAATGTTTATTTTATTTTATTTTTGGTTTCCGCTCCTTATGTTTTTTTACAAAAAAAACCAAGCATTTCTTAAAGAATAAATGTTTATAAGCATAATGGGTGGATGTATCCACAATAGCATGAATATTTTTTTTTTATTCATTTTATACAGTGGTTGAAAAAAGCAAAACTACTCGTCGGCCAGTAACTCCTATCACATCTGATGATGATGACGCTGCGGAAGCAGGTAAAGTGTCCATTGTAGTATAGGGTATGTTTGTAAAGGAATAGCCATAACAAATTGCACTTTCATTAAAAGGTCCATCAAAAGAAGTATGGAGCAGCAGAAGTGGCACTTCTGTAAGACATCACCACAAAAAACCTGTGGCCGAAAAGAAAGCAAGGTCGTATGTCCCGCAACAACCACAGCAGGCTACTCCGCCACGAAGATTATCGTCCGTATGTTCGGTCCCCCCACTCCAAATTTTGGACACACCTCCAACACGTCATCCACACTCCCCTCATCTTGATTGTGAGTATCAAACTGAAATAAATGTTAAAAAATTCAGAACGTAATCAAAATTTTTCATAACCGCATTAAGGCAAAACACATCAAAAACTTAGATACTTACCGCAGTAAGTAAAAGCTGAAATGGAATCCCAGCTAAATGGCCTTGTCCACATCCAGTAAAGATATGTATGTCCACTTGAGCCATATAGTATGACATTGTGTGTAAGATGCTGCAACAAAAAAGCATATTTTTATAATTATAAAAAGTAAGGTTGTTTTTCCAAATTTCACATGTGTGTTTGAGGTAACATTGCAAAATACATAAAAAAAAACATTACTATGTTTGTTTGATCAAAGCTATAAGGTAACACATTATGGATTCCAATGTGTTTTTATGGTGGAGTATGTGTGAGCTACAATAAAACTAAAGTGTTTGCTTTCACAATTAAGTAACCAGACACATTTGCCACAAACAGGCATATGTATGTATTTAAGTTATGAGTGATGATGTTGCTAGGCAGAATAGTTGAAATCAACAGTGAATGACATGTGTTCCATGTGTAGTGATTTGTTTACATTTCTCAAACATATGGATAGCTAACGGAGATTTGTTTAACATTTCAGCTTCTAGTCCTGGGAACAGCATCCCTCCGCAACAACAGCAACACAGTGACATGGAGGAGACAAACATCTTAGAAATGCAGCCATTAAGGCAAGGAATGAGCCCCCCAGCACCTGTGAGTACACCACCACAGCAAAGCACACCACCACCACAACACAGCCCAACAACACCAGTAACACAATGCCCTGATCAGGTGTTTTGGACCATTTGGGCTAGACAGCAGGCCACTAATGAAGATTGCCTGCGTAGGCAGACACAAATGTTTGCAAGCCTACCATCTCACCTCAGAAGAATATCAAGAAATCTGAGTAGACAAAATGAACAAACAACCAGAATAGGCAATACCATGGAACTCATGCGTACAGACATTACACAGGTCATGGGCAACTTACAGCGCATAATGGAAGAACAGCACAGACTAATGAAAGAACAGCACAGACTAAAGTAAGAACAGCACAGACAACAGCAAAGTTATATGAACATTTTTCAAAACAATCAATAGATTAATGATAGTTTATTCCGAATTGTAGACAATCAAAATGCTGCTACACGTGAACTCAATGCCACCCTCACTAACCTGAATGAAACACTCAGATGCATGCACCAACAGCAAACAAGCAGCAGTTCTGGTACGACTACTCCAAATATCACGCCAGTCTCATCACCACCAAGATGCTCCACCAGAGCACGACAACATGACAGTGCTAAAGGCAAAGGGCAGGACAAGCAGCCACCAAAAAAAATGTGAACATAATACAAGTTAGACATTTGTGATAAGTAACTCAAAATAGTTAGTCAGTGTATGTTTGGCAAAAAATATATAACACTTAGCTCCTTGACAATTTTTACAACATCATTAATTATAAGTGGTACAAACAACAACATAAAATTTGTACGCACATTTATTCTTTACCAATTTTTTTTTGTATTGGAGGAGGGAAATGTTGATGGAGCCGCACATACTTGTTATCAGGAAGTAAACTGACCACTTGATTTTTTTCTAATCATTACTCTTTCTAGATTCCAATCATTCTCTTTTCCTGCAGACACAATAATTGGCAGCCAGGCAGAATGTCTTTAGCAGGAAGTAAACTGACCACTTGATTTTTTTCTAATCATTACTCTTTCTAGATTCCAATCATTCTCTTTTCCTGCAGACACAATAATTGGCAGCCAGACAGAATGTCTTTAGCAGGAAGTAAACTGACCACTTGATTTTTTTCTAATCATTACTCTTTCTAGATTCCAATCATTCTCTTTTCCTGCAGACACAATAATTGGCAGCCAGGCAGAATATCTTTAGCAGGAAGTAAACTGACCACTTGATTTTTTTCTAATCATTACTCTTTCTAGATTCCAATCATTCTCTTTTCCTGCAGACACAATAATTGGCAGCCAGGCAGAATGTCTTTAGCAGGAAGTAAACTGACCACTTGATTTTTTTTCTAATCATTACTCCTTCTAGATTCCAATCATTCTTTTTTCCTGCAGACAATCCAAATGACAATGTTATTGATAACTATTTTACCTTTCTTCTCTATACAACATTACAAGAACAACACAATTGAGTTGCGTAAAAAGCTTTTAATATGTTGGCATTGAATTTATTCCAAAACTTTGTCAAAATGAATTCAGTATTGTTGGGACATAATTGTGTGTGTTAAAAATTAGTAAGAATGTTATTACACATGATGCAGAAACCAACAAATAAGAACTTTTAAACCAAAAAACAAAGAATGTGTTTAATAATGTATATATGTGGCAAACTGTGTATTTACTTACACATCATCAAGTTTACTGCATCAAACATTAGGAAATAAATTATTCCTGATTACAGTAAGTTTGTGTCTCTTAAATATGATGGAGCATCACACATAGGGACACATGTATTCCTCAAGGCTAACATATTATATGTTGAGGAGTGTTTTTTGGGAACACAGGTTGTCAAACTCGGCCCTCAGGACCCCACACAGTGCATGTTTTGCAGGTCTACTCACAGAATCACAAGTGACATAATTAGCTCCACCTGTGAACCTTTTCACATATGTCTGTGAGTAATTCATACACCTGTGCTTCTACTGGGTTACGTGAAAAAAATGCACTGTGTGTGGTCCTGAGGGCCGAGTTTGTGAACCTGTGCATTAGGACGTTACACACAATGATAAAGTGAAATACTAAATGGATTATGTGGGCTTGTATTAAATTAGCACTGCAAGTTTACGATCACTTATCCAGACTTAATGCATGCCACTCATAATCTGTTGTTTTGAGTTTAAAAATACACACAATACACATGCGACATTTATTTTGCATAAAGCGAGGGTATGTTTGTATGTGTCAAGGAGACAGACACATTCTGAGTAATGGTTTTGGCAATAAAAATGGCAAAACATCTATTTATGATTACACAACAAATGAAATAAGCAAACCAAACTTACCTTAGAAATAGCGAGTGATGAGCTCTTGCCTAACCTGCCTCCCTACATCTGTACTCCAAGTATCACCAGATGTCTCTAATTCCTCTGCTTGCTGGCTGCTTTCTTCCTCCTCCTCCTCAACATGTGGCAGATGTTGTTGCAAACACATGTTATGAAGAAAGCAGCAGCAGAACACAATTTGAGTCACCTTGGAGGGACTATACAACAAAAGGCCACCAGACTTATCCAGACACCGAAACCTAGATTTCAGCACACCAAAACATCTTTCTATCACATTCCGCATGGACTTATGTGCATGATTGTAATTGTGTTCAGCAGGGGTATCAGGTCGGGACAATGGAGTTAGAAGCCAAGAGAAACAGCCATATCCTCCATCACCTAAAAGACAGATATAGTAACGTGATTCATGTTAAGATACAGCAACACATAAGTAACACACTGTGGGGCAGATGTATTAACCTGTAGAAGGCATAAGGAAGTGATAAACCAGTGATATGTGCAAGGTAATAAAGGCAGCAGACAAACTGTTCCTAAATGTTCATTTACATATTGGAGCTGATTGGCTGGTGCCTTTATCACCTTGCACAGAACACTGGTTTCTCACTTCCTTATGCCTTCTACAGGTTAATACATCTGCACCTGTATTTGGACAAAGTATACGCAGGCCTACACATATCAAATTACATACCCAGCAGCCATCCATCTGGCATTTGTCCGTCCTCAAACTTATCAAAGAGGGATGACTGACTGAGGATGAAGGAGTCATGGCAGCCCCCAGGGTAACCAGCAACAACACTCATTATTTTGAGATTTGCATCACAAACCACCTGCACATTTGTGGAGTGTTCGAAATGGCGATTTGTATATATGTGCTGCCTGCCCCTAGGTGGTCTCAGCTGAATGTGTGTGCAATCTATGGCTCCAAGCACATTGGGCATGCCAGACAGCTCATAGAAATCTACCCTGATGGCATGCCACTGAGACTCCTGGGTAGGGAAGCAGATTGAGGCCTCGATGTGGGGCTGCAAAACAGCCAACACCTGTGTGTATATTTTAAAGAACAAAAAACATGAGATTTTAGGACAGAACTGGCCACCGAGTAATTAAAACAAACAAAAAACAGAAGAGGTAGTAAGGTATACATCACCTGTGTTAAGATTCTGGAAAATGAGGGCTGTGAGATTCCTATGACATCCCCAGACACAGCCTGAAAGCTGCCAGTAGCCATAAAGTGCAACACAGCCAGGAGTTTGTGCAGGCCTGAGACAGGGCGAGAGCGTGCTGTCTCAGGGTCTAGGCCCAGTTTGACAAGGTCATACAGACGGAAAATGTTGGTACGATTTAGACGGAACATCTGTATGACCTTCTCATCGGACAATGCGTTCAAGTTTAAATGCCCCCTAAAAAAACGAGGCCTGCGCAGCCTCCGCGGAACCTGTACAACCTGCTGACCATGTTCAGTTTCTTGGCCCTGGGTACTTACAGGCTGATGTCTGAGTCTGAGGAATCTCACAGCACACAAAAGATCACTGGCCCACAGTCCTGCTGCCATTTCTGGGTGTAGGTGTTTTGAAATGGGCCTAACATCCTTTTATAGGCATCCTAATTCAGGTGTGATTGATTTTTGAGTTGCAACACATGTAAACACGATTGAAAAAAGAAGGTCTATTTTTTTGCCGCTTTTTTTACCGAATCGCAAAAAAATACGACCGCAATTGAGCACTCAGAAACTAACACCCAAATACGAATGAATAGTGAATTCCCGTATTCTATGTTACAACAGCCGCGTTTGACCGATGGTCTATTCATTCGTATTTCGGAACTTTGCAAATCAAACCATTACGAATAGTCCAAACTCGAATTCTTAGTAAATATTGGCCCTAGTATCATATTCACTTTGGGTCGATTTTGGGGGTTTTGTGTAGTTGTAGTTGATTTTAGCTCAATTTTGCAAATAGGACATTTACTAAAAGCAAGTTTCTGGTTCCATAATGCTTCACTCGATTACTGTGATCTGTAGATAAAGGACTATTAACGGTACCTAGAATCTCCTGTAATTCATCTGGGGGTCGAGCTTTTAGCCATGTGGCTCCAACTCTATGG
This sequence comes from Pseudophryne corroboree, assembly GCF_028390025.1. Classification (NCBI taxonomy): domain Eukaryota; kingdom Metazoa; phylum Chordata; class Amphibia; order Anura; family Myobatrachidae; genus Pseudophryne; species Pseudophryne corroboree. The sequence continues at coordinate 739,581,305 of NC_086448.1, read as the reverse complement.
AACATGCTTCCCTGTACAGTTCGAGAGGCCCCTACTCTTGAATCCTTCAAAAATGAACTCAGGACTTTCCTGTTAACTCAAGCATTTCCATAGTTGTCCCTTTCATAACTCCATGCAAACTGTATTTTATACAAAAGCTTTTTTGTTCTTCATTGTTTCTGTAATGTATTAACGTCCTATTGGAGAAAGACTTCTATATAAAACAATATTATTATTATTATTATTATTATTATTATTATTATTATCAACAACAAAACCAGTTATAAAATCTGTAAATTCAAATATAAAACCGAATCACTACCAAAACAGAATATTAACCAAACATTGGTGCTTTTATATAAAAGACTACAGAATCCCCGTGAAAATCAAACAAAATAGGATTTTGGTACTCACCGTTAAATCCTTTTCTCCTAGTCCGTAGAGGATGCTGGGGACTCCAAAAGGACCATGGGGTATAGACGGGATCCGCAGGAGCTTGGGCACACTAAAAATACTTAAGACTGGGTGTGAACTGGCTCCTCCCTCTATGCCCCTCCTCCAGACCTCAGTTAAAGGAACTGTGCCCAGGAGAGACGGACATTACAAGGAAAGATTTTTGTCTTAACTAAGGGCTACCAAATTACCAGCCCACACCATAAACATATCGTACAACCGGAATAACGCCAAACCAGATAACAGTATGCATAAAACTCCAGCAACCAGCTGCAACAAACCAATACACAAGTCGTGTATAAACTAACTTAACCAGAAAGAAACTATATAATGCAAGTAATAGTTCGCACTGGGACGGGCGCCCAGCATCCTCTACGGACTAGGAGAAAAGGATTTAACGGTGAGTACCAAAATCCTATTTTCTCTTACATCCTAGAGGATGCTGGGGACTCCAAAAGGACCATGGGGATTATACCAAAGCTCCAGAACGGGCGGGAGAGTGCGGATGACTCTGCAGCACCGACTGAGCAAACGCCAGGTCCTCACCGGCCAGAGTATCGAACTTATAGAATTTAGCAAAAGTGTTCGAACCCGACCGGGTAGCCGCTCGGCAAAGCTGTAGTGCCGAAACACCTCGGGCAGCCCCCAAGATGAGCCCACCTTTCTGGTAGAATGGGCTTTAACGGACTTCGGCACCGGCAACCCCACCGAAGAATGAGCTTGCTGGATCGTACTACAAATCCAGCGTGCAATAGTCTGTTTTGACGCGGGATGACCAACCTTGTTGGCCGCATACAAAACAAACAACGCTTCAGTTTTCCTAGTAACAGCTGTCCTAGAAATGTAAATTTTTAACGTTCTTACAACATCCTCGGGATCAACTGGGATTTCGGCAAATTGAGGACCCATCCGTGTTGTCGCAGAACCGATAGAGACAACTCTACACTTTTCAGCAATCGTTCCTTGGACCTCGCCTTTATCAGGAGATCGTCCAAGCACGGGATAATTGAAACCCCTTGTTTGCGAAGAAGAACCATCATTTCCGCCATGACCTTGGTGAAAATCCTCGGAGCCGTGGAAAGCCCAAACGGCAACGTCTGAAATTGGTAATGAGAATCCTGTATCGCAAACCTGAGGAAAGCCTGATGCGGAGGATATATCGGGACATGTAAGTAGGCATCCTTTATGTCGACTGACGCCATAAAATCCCCCCCCCCCCCCTTCTAGGCTGGAGATCACAGCTCGAATGGATTCCATCTTGAACTTGAAAACTATCAAGTATGGATTGAGGGATTTTAGATTTAGAATTGGTCTGACCGAACCGTCCGGTTTCGGCACAACAAAGAGGCTCGAGTAGAACCCCTCCCCCCGCTGAGACGAGGGAACGGGAATAATGACCCTCTGTAGACACAGTTTTTGAATCACTGCTAGCACCACCTCCCTGTCCGGAAGAACTACTGGTAATGCCGAAATGAAGAACCGGTGAGGGGGCATCTCCTAAAACTCCAGTTTGTATCCCTGAGACACGATCTCTAGTACCCAAGGATCCAGGCCTGATTGAATCCAGACCTGACTGAAAATTCGTAGACGGCCCCCCACCGGTTCGGACACCCCAGGGAAGCCCCAGCGTCATGCGGTGGACTTGGTAGTAGCAGGGGAGGACTTTTGGTCCTGGGCGCCCGAACCTGCAGAAGGTTTCCTTCCCCTTCCTCTACCTTTTGAAGCGAGGAAGGACGAGCCTTTTCCACGCCTGTATCTATTGTGACGAAAGGACTGCATTTGCTGATGTGGTGCCTTTTTCTGTTGTGTGGGAACATAAGGAAGAAAAGAGGACTTACCCGCAGTCGCGGTCGAGACCAGGTCAGCCAAGCCGTCCCCAAACAAGACAGTACCTTTGAAGGGTAGCGCTTCCATAGCCCTCTTGGAGTCGGCATCAGCGTTCCATTGATGGATCCACAGGGCCCTCCTGACAGATATTGACATGGCATTGGTTCTTGAACCCAAGAGACAGACGTCCCTCACTGCATCTTACCAAGAGTTAGAAGGACATTATCTTTATCAAGAGTATCCATATCATTAGCTAAATTCTCAGCCCATTTAGCAATAGCACTACTCACCCATACCGACGCCACAGCAGGTCTGAGCAATGCACCCGAATTAGCGAAAATGGACTTCAGAGACGTCTCCAGCTTGCGATCCGCCGGATCTTTGAGAGCTGCCGTGTCAGGAGACGGAAGTGCCACTTTCTTAGACAAACAAGATAAAGCTTTGTCAACATTTGGAGATGCCTCTCATTTTTCCCTGTCCTCAGAGGGGAAAGGATACGCCATGTAAATTCTCTTGGGAATCTGACATTTCTTATCCGGCGACTCCCAAGCCTTTTCACAAAGAGTATTCATTTCATGAGAGGGGGGAAATTTTACCTCAGGTTTTTTTCCCTTGAACAAGCAAATCCTTGTTTCCTGAACCGCAGGTTCATCAGAAATGTGTAAAACATCTTTTATAGCCACAATCATGTACTGAATACTCTTAACTAAACGTGGATGTAACTCTGCCTCAGTGAAATCGACGTCGGAATCAGTGTCCGTGTCAGTATCAGTATCTACCACTTGAGTAAATGGCCTCTTTTGCGACCCGGATTGGAGTCTGTACCTGAGACAAAGGCTCTTCCATGGACTTTTTCCACACCTGTGTCTGTGACTCAGACTTATCTAACCTCTTTGATAAGGAAGCCACATTCGAGTTTATCGTACTGAGCAATGCTAGCAAATCAGGTGTCGGCTGCGTCGACAGTCCCAACTCTAGCCCCGCATCTGCTCCCCCAATAACCTCCTCCGGTGAATAACCTTCAGCCTCAGACATGCCGACAAGTAGTACTGACACACCACAACACCCAGAACGTCCCTGCTAGGTGACAGGCCTACAATAAAGCCCAGATAGAGGACACAGAGGGAGTATGCCAGCTCACACCCCAGCGCCCATATATCGCAAAACCCGATATATGTACCCAGCGCTGCCCACTATTAAGCACCACACTGCGGCCCCCCTCTGAAAATGCCCCCCCCCCCGTTACTTGGAGAAGTGTGGAGGTCCCTCCAGTGTCTATCCCTCAGCCGCGTGGAGCAGGGAAAATGGCGCCGGTGAGCTGCGGGTCGAAGCTCCGCCCCCTTCCCGGAGCGCTTCGGCCCGCCAAATTCAAACTGTGTAAAAATGCCGGCGGGGGTCCGTACACAGTGCCGAGGCACCCACAATCTTTCTGTCGCCCAAAAAAGCTCCAATAACATCCTGCCCAGGGCGCCCCCCCCAGCGCCCTGCACCCAGTGAATACCGTTGGTGATGTGTGTGGGAGCATGGAGCACAGCGTCACCGCTGTGCTTTACCTTCCGTTACTGAAGTCTTCTGCCGTCCTGAAGTCTTCTGATCTTCTCATTCTCACCCGACTTCTTTCTTCTGGCTTCTGTGAGGGGGTGACGGCGTGGCTCCGGGAACAACCAGCTAGGCGCACCAAGTGATCGAACCCTCTGGAGCTAATGGTGTCCAGTAGCCGAGAAGCAGAGCCTTGAAACTCACAGAAGTAGGTCCTGCTTCTCTCCCCTCACTCCCACGCTGCAGGGAGCCTGTAGCCAGCAAGTCTCCCTGAAAATTAAAAACCTAACAAAAGTCTTTTCTAGAGAAACTCTGTAGAGCTCCCCTAGTGTGCATCCAGTCACTCCTGGGCACAAAGTCTAACTGAGGTCTGGAGGAGGGGCATAGAGGGAGGAGCCAGTTCACACACAGTCTTAAGTCTTTTTAGTGTGCCCAAGCTCCTGCAGATCCCGTCTATACCCCATGGTCCTTTTGGAGTCCCCAGCATCCTCTAGGACGTAAGAGAAAAATGTAACACTAAATCAACACAGAACAAACATGCAATCTTAGCTTCTTAAATACATTCTGTTGGTTGGAACTTAATTATGATGCCTATAAAAATGGAACCCTTTTTACGAACAACCTCCCTCTCCCTCCTCTCTTGCCCCATTCCTACCAGTATCGAGGCTTGGACTGGCCCACAAGGGTACAGGGGAAAACACCGGTGGGCCCTACTGCCTGGGGGCCCACCTCCTGCTTTAAGGTTCAGGTTCCAGACTGTGCACTTGAATTATACATTATACATATGTTATCTTATACTGGACTATGGTGTATTTTCTACAGTGCATTGCTGTTATAAATCTGGTACATTATCATGCATGCAGCAGCTGAACTTACTGTATATATTTATGAAGGGGCCCAGACGTTGCACTCTCTAATGGTTAGTCAAACCAATGAGGTGACAGGCCACACCCCCTCTGCAGACTGGCCACACCCCTAACATAGGCCCCTACCACTGCATTCCCCCGGTGGGCCCTACATGCCCCAGTCTGACACTGCCAGTATCCATAACAAATATAAAATGAAAAACACAAAGTACTGTACACTAACAAACTTATAACAAAAAGTCACACACACAGAAACACTGACAAAGACAGAAATAATACATGAGACGAGACCAAACATATGATAAACTTCAAAATGACAGCACAATACAGAAATAAACAAGACAAAACTCCCAGCACTATGTCTTAAATTAATTCCCTTCTCTCCTGGCAAACACTTTTCTCACACCACAAAACTCCCTTTCATTTTACTTGGGTGTGTGCCAGCATTTTTACAATGAGTTTATGATGCTTACAGAGCATGTGGTATGTTTTAGCCAACAGGAATATGTTTCTTAATTCTTATTCAATTTGAATCGGTTTGGTTGTTGGTTTTATAGGTGAAAAACAAACACACTAGTCATAATCGACCCACATCGAATTCGCTTTTGAAATTGGTTGTGTAATCGAATGAGTGATTTGGACAGTGAACTAGAATTTGAGTTGTTGTCAGTCAATTTAAATCTATTTTTAAATCGACTGCAAAATCAACCTAGAGCAAATATACCTTCGAGGGAGAGAAAACATCCTAAAGCCTGTGTCAATATTGGAAGAAAAAAAAAAGTGTGAGAAAAACCAAAGTAAATTATTTTATGTATTTATTTCCAAAAGAGAGAAATATGGATTGGTCCCAAGAAAAACACAAAGGTGTGAAAAATGGAAAAAGAGACACTTGAGAGGGAATTATGCAGGTTGTGCTGCATCCAAGACAGAGAAATTACTGTGCAGAAAAAAAAGGTAAGTAAGATTTTCTTAGTTTCCCATGGTTACAAAAGTCACAGAAAGTCTTTGGGAATGTCTGTCAAAGAGTTTGATTCCCGTTGAACTATGACCTTTGTATAGTGCCTCTATAACCAAGTGACCTTCTGCAAGTCATTAAAGCTAATGTAATGTATCATTCTCTTCTAATTGTATTCATCAGCAAATTAAAGTCACTTCTCGGTTAGTCATGCAGCAGGGAAGGGTATGGTTCAATGGATCTAATGAGCATCTTGTGGTCTTTTACGTGCTCTCTTTATTGCCAGGCTCCATAATGCATGGCGTGAGTGTGGACGGTGACTTGGGGCATCTGTAGAAAGCTTTCCACTTAACACTGATGCTTTAGTAAGATGACAAAGGGTTCAGTCATTTAGTTCACATTATTTTTAGCCTTTTGCTGAAGGATTCATTCACTAACAACCTTGTCTTAATTCAGAGTTGGCCAACACTTTGCAGAGCTAATTGAGACGAGAAGGCTAAACAATTAATCACGTTCTGAGACAAGAAGGCATTACATCTTCTCTATAAGAGCCAATAGACTTATCTAAAGGACAACTTACTGGTGAATAATGCCGTTCAGGACTGTTATGGTATTGTATATCCATGTAGAACAGTAGTGTCTCAGGCTGGGTACATACTATGCAATATACTGTTCGGACAACTGACAAATGATATATCACTAGCGGATCGGCGGGTGTGTACAGCCGATATGTCTGAATGGTGTCACTCACAGACATATCGCATATCCTGCCAATAAATCATGCATCTATATCAGTGCATTAGCATGTGTGGATGGGTGACCCGCTGACCAACCCGTTATGCGGCTGCAGGAAGCGCCGACAATGACATCACAATGGGGAGGGTAAATTAAAATGCCCTCCACATTGTATAGCTTACCCAATAGGCCACTCAGTGGGCCTAATTCAGACCTGATTGCTGCTGTGCGTTTTCGCACAGCAGTCGATCAGGTCTGAACTGCGCATGCGTCGGCGCCGCAGTGCTCCAGTGCATGCCAGACAGCCGATGGCTGTCTCAGCACTGTGATAGCCTCTGTCAGGTTGACAGGCAGAGACGGTCGCTGGGCGGGAAGGGGCGGGCCAGTGGGGTTTGCCCGCCATTTAGGGGGCGCGGTCCGGGCAACACAGGCGTACCAGGACCATTGGGGGGGGGGGGCGGGCCGCGGCGGCTGCGTGACGTTACACGAAGCCGCTGCGACCCTCACAGCTGCGAGTAGCTCCCTGCCAGCATGCAGGAGCTACGCTGGTGGGGAGCTACTCTACAAGTACAAAAGCGCTTTTGTACTTTTGCAGGGGGAGGAGAGGGAGGGCCTGACATGTCTGAGTGACTGAATTAGACCCAGTGTGGATCCTTCGCTAAAGTGCGCGCCCAGACTGACACAGGTTTTGGTTACATTCTGCAAATGTCTATGAAAATTGGCTTGCTGGCAAGGATCTCATTTAAGATTGAAAAAAATAAATACGAATAGATAGATAGATAGATAGATAGATAGATAGATAGATAGATACTGTGTGTATATATATATATATATATATATATATATATATGTATGTATCCGGAATTACTTCATCTAGACAAAGTACGAACCTGATCTCGTGTAATAAAATGTATTTTGCAAAAATTGGCGTATTTATAATAGGTGCAATGTGTGCAGTGCACACAGGCCCACGGGGTCCAGGGGGCCCACACTGCACACCTTGCACCCATTTATTTTAATACTTACCCTCTGGGGTCCCGCTTCGGCAGCAGAAATCACCAGGAAAATGGCGTGGCAGACATTTTCCCGGTGTTTCGCACATGCGCACTACGGAAATCAGTGGGAAAATGTCCACACGCCATTTTACCGGAGATCTGCGCATGTGCACTAGACTCTGGGACAGTGCTAGGGTTCCCTAGTGACCCTAGTGCCCAGAGTATACAGAGCTGCCATCAAGAGAGGAGGGGTCCCAGACTGAGTCTGCACATGGGCCTCCTCCACTCTAGACGCGCCCCCGACTGTAAATATTTCTGCACGATAGAAAAAAATAATTCAGTTCACATAGTGTATTGTAATAAAAATCACGGCCCTACTTATGTAATATCTGTGGGAGTTTGAGCAATGGTCTTTTCTCCCTCAAGACACACTTTTAGTCAGTGGAGATCCTTTACACAATCCAATCAGTACACAGAGTAAAACACTTGGTTTTGTGCTCGTGCTCCTGGATTTTCCACCAAGCTGAATGTGCCTGTAAATGGTCTTCTCTGCTAAAGGGCAACACGAAGGTGCAAAATGGGTACCAATAAATGTACAGGAAGAGAAAAAGAGCTTCATCTGACAGCATAAAATGCTGTTCCATTTGCAGAGTGAAAATGGCTGTGTATCTCCCCAAACAGATGAATGCCCCTAAAATGGGTCCTCTCCACCTATCTTGTTTTGCTGATCAGGTGCATCATACTCCTACTCCACCCAACTCCTCTGCTCTACATGTGCAAACACAGCCAACATGCTCAGTAAACCCATAATCACAGAACAGGACTAAATCTGGTTTTACATTGTAGAGCAGGCATTTTACTCTTTCCAATTGGTATCCGGTCATCGCCTGCCCGGACCGCCCACTTTACTCGCTATGTGGACAGCCGGGCAGGGGGGGACCCCTGAAATCGGGAGACTTGCTTGCTCTTCCGGGGGGCCGTGAGGGTCACCCAATTTTCGGGAGCCCCCCGGCCATTCCGGGAGAGTAGGCAAGTCTGCTTAGAATCCATGCTGCAGAATTATGCTGTGGAATTAGCAACTTATTTATGTATCCTCTGCTAAAGAATTTGTTAGTTTAAATAGACTCTTGTTTGTATATATAGACAATTGTGCAGCTAGGCTTTCTGTCACCAGGGGCAAAGATTCAACTCCGTGCCCACCAAGTGAATAGTAGTCAGTCATCCTGTGGCTATATGACCAAAATATAATGCCAAGAGCACCATAGCATACAGAGAGTGTAAGTGACTTGCATATAATACAAAGAGCATTAGTGACCACTATATAATACAGACAGCATCACTGACCACCATATAATAGAGAGAGCATCAGTGACCTCCATATAATAGAGAGAGCATCAGTGACCTGCATATAATAAAGGGATCATCAGTGACCTCCATATAAAATGGAGAGCATCAGTATCACCATGTAATACAGAGAGCATCAGTATCCACCATATCATACAGAGAGCATCAGCGACTTGCATGTAATATAGAAAGCATCAGTGACCGCCATATAATACAGAGAGGATTAGTGAATTCTCTATAATACAGCGATCATTATTGATCGCTATATAATATGGAGAGCATCGGTGACCTGCTTATAATACAGAGAGTGTCAGTGACTTGCATATAATACAGAGGGCATTAGTGACTGCTATATAGTGAATTCTCTGTAATATTAGTGAATTCTCTATAATACAGAAAGCAACAGTGACTGCCATATAATACAGAGAGGATTAGTGAATTCTCTTTAATACAGAGATCATCACTGATTGCTATATAATATGGAGAGCATCGGTGACCTGCTTATAATACAGAGAGCATCAGTGACCTGTATATAGTACAGGGAGTATCAGTGACCTCCATATAACACAGAGAATATCAGTAACCACCATATAATACAGAGAGCATCAGTGACTTGCATAGAATACAGAGTATCAGTTACTACTGTATAATACAGAGAGCATAAGCAACCTGCACATAATACAGGGAGCATCAGTGACCATAATATAATACAGAGAGCATCAGTTACCTCCACATAAAATAGAGAGCATCAGTGACCTCCATATAAAACAGAGAGTATCAGTGACCAACATTTAATACAAAAAATATCACAGTGACTGCCATATAATACAGAAAGTACAGTACCAGTGAACACCACATAATACTAGAGATGAGCGCCGGAAATTTTTCGGGTTTTGTGTTTTGGTTTTGGGTTCGGTTCCGCGGCCGTGTTTTGGGTTCGACCGCGTTTTGGCAAAACCTCACCGAATTTTTTTTGTCGGATTCGGGTGTGTTTTGGATTCGGGTGTTTTTTTCAAAAAACCCTAAAAAACAGCTTAAATCATAGAATTTGGGGGTAATTTTGATCCCAAAGTATTATTAACCTCAAAAAACATAATTTACACTCATTTTCAGCCTATTCTGAACACATCACACCTCACAATATTATTTTTAGTCCTAAAATTTGCACCGAGGTCGCTGTGTGAGTAAGATAAGCGACCCTAGTGGCCGACACAAACACCGGGCCCATCTAGGAGTGGCACTGCAGTGTCACGCAGGATGGCCCTTCCAAAAAACCCTCCCCAAACAGCACATGACGCAAAGAAAAAAAGAGGCGCAATGAGGTAGCTGACTGTGTGAGTAAGATTAGCGACCCTAGTGGCCGACACAAACACCGGGCACATCTAGGAGTGGCACTGCAGTGTCACGCAGGATGTCCCTTCCAAAAAACCCTCCCCAAACAGCACATGACGCAAAGAAAAAAAGAGGCGCAATGAGGTAGCTGACTGTGTGAGTAAGATTAGCGACCCTAGTGGCCGACACAAACACCGGGCCCATCTAGGAGTGGCACTGCAGTGTCACGCAGGATGTCCCTTCCAAAAAACCCTCCCCAAACAGCACATGACGCAAAGAAAAAAAGAGGCGCAATGAGGTAGCTGACTGTGTGAGTAAGATTAGCGACCCTAGTGGCCGACACAAACACCGGGCCCATCTAGGAGTGGCACTGCAGTGTCACGCAGGATGTCCCTTCCAAAAAACCCTCCCCAATCAGCACATGATGCAAAGAAAAAGAAAAGAAAAAAGAGGTGCAAGATGGAATTATCCTTGGGCCCTCCCACCCACCCTTATGTTGTATAAACAAAACAGGACATGCACACTTTAACCAACCCATCATTTCAGTGACAGGGTCTGCCACACGACTGTGACTGATATGACGGGTTGGTTTGGACCCCCCCCAAAAAAGAAGCAATTAATCTCTCCTTGCACAAACTGGCTCTACAGAGGCAAGATGTCCACCTCATCTTCACCCTCCGATATATCACCGTGTACATCCCCCTCCTCACAGATTATCAATTCGTCCCCACTGGAATCCACCATCTCAGCTCCCTGTGTACTTTGTGGAGGCAATTGCTGCTGGTCAATGTCTCCGCGGAGGAATTGATTATAATTCATTTTAATGAACATCATCTTCTCCACATTTTCTGGATGTAACCTCGTACGCCGATTGCTGACAAGGTGAGCGGCGGCACTAAACACTCTTTCGGAGTACACACTTGTGGGAGGGCAACTTAGGTAGAATAAAGCCAGTTTGTGCAAGGGCCTCCAAATTGCCTCTTTTTCCTGCCAGTATAAGTACGGACTGTGTGACGTGCCTACTTGGATGCGGTCACTCATATAATCCTCCACCATTCTATCAATGTTGAGAGAATCATATGCAGTGACAGTAGACGACATGTCCGTAATCGTTGTCAGGTCCTTCAGTCCGGACCAGATGTCAGCATCAGCAGTCGCTCCAGACTGCCCTGCATCACCGCCAGCGGGTGGGCTCGGAATTCTGAGCCTTTTCCTCGCACCCCCAGTTGCGGGAGAATGTGAAGGAGGAGATGTTGACAGGTCGCGTTCCGCTTGACTTGACAATTTTGTCACCAGCAGGTCTTTCAACCCCAGCAGACCTGTGTCTGCCGGAAAGAGAGATCCAAGGTAGGCTTTAAATCTAGGATCGAGCACGGTGGCCAAAATGTAGTGCTCTGATTTCAACAGATTGACCACCCGTGAATCCTTGTTAAGCGAATTAAGGGCTGCATCCACAAGTCCCACATGCCTAGCGGAATCGCTCCCTTTTAGCTCCTTCTTCAATGCCTCCAGCTTCTTCTGCAAAAGCCTGATGAGGGGAATGACCTGACTCAGGCTGGCAGTGTCTGAACTGACTTCACGTGTGGCAAGTTCAAAGGGCATCAGAACCTTGCACAACGTTGAAATCATTCTCCACTGCACTTGAGACAGGTGCATTCCACCTCCTATATCGTGCTCAATTGTATAGGCTTGAATGGCCTTTTGCTGCTCCTCCAACCTCTGAAGCATATAGAGGGTTGAATTCCACCTCGTTACCACTTCTTGCTTCAGATGATGGCAGGGCAGGTTCAGTAGTTTTTGGTGGTGCTCCAGTCTTCTGTACGTGGTGCCTGTACGCCGAAAGTGTCCCGCAATTTTTCTGGCCACCGACAGCATCTCTTGCACGCCCCTGTCGTTTTTTAAAAAATTCTGCACCACCAAATTCAAGGTATGTGCAAAACATGGGACGTGCTGGAATTTGCCCATATTTAATGCACACACAATATTGCTGGCGTTGTCCGATGCCACAAATCCACAGGAGAGTCCAATTGGGGTAAGCCATTCCGCGATGATCTTCCTCAGTTGCCGTAAGAGGTTTTCAGCTGTGTGCGTATTCTGGAAAGCGGTGATACAAAGCGTAGCCTGCCTAGGAAAGAGTTGGCGTTTGCGAGATGCTGCTACTGGTGCCGCCGCTGCTGTTCTTGCGGCGGGAGTCCATACATCTACCCAGTGGGCTGTCACAGTCATATAGTCCTGACCCTGCCCTGCTCCACTTGTCCACATGTCCGTGGTTAAGTGGACATTGGGTACAACTGCATTTTTTAGGACACTGGTGAGTCTTTTTCTGACGTCCGTGTACATTCTCGGTATCGCCTGCCTAGAGAAGTGGAACCTAGATGGTATTTGGTAACGGGGGCACACTGCCTCAATAAATTGTCTAGTTCCCTGTGAACTAACGGCGGATACCGGACGCACGTCTAACACCAACATAGTTGTCAAGGACTCAGTTATCCGCTTTGCAGTAGGATGACTGCTGTGATATTTCATCTTCCTCGCAAAGGACTGTTGAACAGTCAATTGCTTACTGGAAGTAGTACAAGTGGGCTTACGACTTCCCCTCTGGGATGACCATCGACTCCCAGCGGCAACAACAGCAGCGCCAGCAGCAGTAGGCGTTACACGCAAGGATGCATCGGAGGAATCCCAGGCAGGAAAGGACTCGTCAGACTTGCCAGTGACATGGCCTGCAGGACTATTGGCATTCCTGGGGAAGGAGGAAATTGACACTGAGGGAGTTGGTGGGGTGGTTTGCGTGAGCTTGGTTACAAGAGGAAGGGATTTACTGGTCAGTGGACTGCTTCCGCTGTCACCCAAAGTTTTTGAACTTGTCACTGACTTATTATGAATGCGCTGCAGGTGACGTATAAGGGAGGATGTTCCGAGGTGGTTAACGTCCTTACCCCTACTTATTACAGCTTGACAAAGGGAACACACGGCTTGACACCTGTTGTCCGCATTTCTGGTGAAATACCTCCACACCGAAGAGCTGATTTTTTTGGTATTTTCACCTGGCATGTCAACGGCCATATTCCTCCCACGGACAACAGGTGTCTCCCCGGGTGCCTGACTTAAACAAACCACCTCACCATCAGAATCCTCCTGGTCAATTTCCTCCCCAGCGCCAGCAACACCCATATCCTCCTCATCCTGGTGTACTTCAACACTGACATCTTCAATCTGACTATCAGGAACTGGACTGCGGGTGCTCCTTCCAGCACTTGCAGGGGGCATGCAAATAGTGGAAGGCGCATGCTCTTCACGTCCAGTGTTGGGAAGGTCAGGCATCGCAAACGACACAATTGGACTCTCCTTGTGGATTTGGGATTTCAAAGAACGCACAGTTCTTTGCGGTGCTTTTGCCAGCTTGAGTCTTTTCAGTTTTCTAGCGAGAGGCTGAGTGCTTCCATCCTCATGTGAAGCTGAACCACTAGCCATGAACATAGGCCAGGGCCTCAGCCGTTCCTTGCCACTCCGTGTGGTAAATGGCATATTGGCAAGTTTACGCTTCTCCTCCGACAATTTTATTTTAGGTTTTGGAGTCCTTTTTTTTCTGATATTTGGTGTTTTGGATTTGACATGCTCTGTACTATGACATTGGGCATCGGCCTTGGCAGACGACGTTGCTGGCATTTCATCGTCTCGGCCATGACTAGTGGCAGCAGCTTCAGCACGAGGTGGAAGTGGATCTTGATCTTTCCCTAATTTTGGAACCTCAACTTTTTTGTTCTCCATATTTTATAGGCAGAACTAAAAGGCACCTCAGGTAAACAATGGAGATGGATGGATTGGATACTAGTATACAATTATGGACGGACTGCCACGGTTAGGTGGTATAAAAAAACCACGGTTAGGTGGTATATATTATAATAATAATACAATTATGGATGGACGGACTGCCTGCCGACTGCCGACACAGAGGTAGCCACAGCCGTGAACTACCGCACTGTACACTGGTTGATAAAGAGATAGTAGTATACTCGTAACAACTAGTATGACACTATGACGACGGTATAAAGAATGGAAAAAAAACCACGGTTAGGTGGTATATATTATAATAATAATACAATTATGGATGGACGGACTGCCTGCCGACTGCCGACACAGAGGTAGCCACAGCCGTGAACTACCGCACTGTACACTGGTTGATAAAGAGATAGTAGTATACTCGTAACAACTAGTATGACACTATGACGACGGTATAAAGAATGAAAAAAAAACCACGGTTAGGTGGTATATATTATAATAATAATACAATTATGGATGGACGGACTGCCTGCCGACTGCCGACACAGAGGTAGCCACAGCCGTGAACTACCGCACTGTACACTGGTTGATAAAGAGATAGTAGTATACTCGTAACAACTAGTATGACACTATGACGACGGTATAAAGAATGAAAAAAAAACCACGGTTAGGTGGTATATATTATAATAATAATACAATTATGGATGGACGGACTGCCTGCCGACTGCCGACACAGAGGTAGCCACAGCCGTGAACTACCGCACTGTACACTGGTTGATAAAGAGATAGTAGTATACTCGTAACAATTAGGATGACACTATGACGGTATAAAGAATGAAAAAAAAAACCACGGTTAGGTGGTAGGTATATAATAATAAATAATACAATTCTGGTCGGACGGACTGCCTGCCGTGTGCCGACACAGAGGTAGCCACAGCCGTGAACTACCGCACTGTACACTGGTTGATAAAGAGATAGTAGTATACTCGTAACAATTAGGATGACACTATGACGGTATAAAGAATGAAAAAAAAAACCACGGTTAGGTGGTAGGTATATAATAATAAATAATACAATTCTGGTCGGACGGACTGCCTGCCGTGTGCCGACACAGAGGTAGCCACAGCCGTGAACTACCGCACTGTACACTGGTTGATAAAGAGATAGTAGTATACTCGTAACAATTAGGATGACACTATGACGGTATAAAGAATGAAAAAAAAAACCACGGTTAGGTGGTAGGTATATAATAATAAATAATACAATTCTGGTCGGACGGACTGCCTGCCGTGTGCCGACACAGAGGTAGCCACAGCCGTGAACTACCGCACTGTACACTGGTTGATAAAGAGATAGTAGTATACTCGTAACAATTAGGATGACACTATGACGGTATAAAGAATGAAAAAAAAAACCACGGTTAGGTGGTAGGTATATAATAATAAATAATACAATTCTGGTCGGACGGACTGCCTGCCGTGTGCCGACACAGAGGTAGCCACAGCCGTGAACTACCGCACTGTACACTGGTTGATAAAGAGATAGTAGTATACTCGTAACAATTAGGATGACACTATGACGGTATAAAGAATGAAAAAAAAACCACGGTTAGGTGGTAGGTATATAATAATAAATAATACAATTCTGGTCGGACGGACTGCCTGCCGTGTGCCGACACAGAGGTAGCCACAGCCGTGAACTACCGCACTGTACACTGGTTGATAAAGAGATAGTAGTATACTCGTAACAATTAGGATGACACTATGACGGTATAAAGAATGAAAAAAAAACCACGGTTAGGTGGTAGGTATATAATAATAAATAATACAATTCTGGTCGGACGGACTGCCTGCCGTGTGCCGACACAGAGGTAGCCACAGCCGTGAACTACCGCACTGTACACTGGTTGATAAAGAGATAGTAGTATACTCGTAACAATTAGGATGACACTATGACGGTATAAAGAATGAAAAAAAAAACCACGGTTAGGTGGTAGGTATATAATAATAAATAATACAATTCTGGTCGGACGGACTGCCTGCCGTGTGCCGACACAGAGGTAGCCACAGCCGTGAACTAC
Source organism: Pseudophryne corroboree (assembly GCF_028390025.1). Classification (NCBI taxonomy): domain Eukaryota; kingdom Metazoa; phylum Chordata; class Amphibia; order Anura; family Myobatrachidae; genus Pseudophryne; species Pseudophryne corroboree. The sequence goes on along the minus strand of NC_086448.1, from coordinate 739,565,417 downwards.
CGCACTGTACACTGGTTGATAAAGAGATAGTAGTATACTCGTAACAATTAGGATGACACTATGACGGTATAAAGAATGAAAAAAAAAACCACGGTTAGGTGGTAGGTATATAATAATAAATAATACAATTCTGGTCGGACGGACTGCCTGCCGTGTGCCGACACAGAGGTAGCCACAGCCGTGAACTACCGCACTGTACACTGGTTGATAAAGAGATAGTAGTATACTCGTAACAATTAGGATGACACTATGACGGTATAAAGAATGAAAAAAAAACCACGGTTAGGTGGTAGGTATATAATAATAAATAATACAATTCTGGTCGGACGGACTGCCTGCCGTGTGCCGACACAGAGGTAGCCACAGCCGTGAACTACCGCACTGTACTGTGTCTGCTGCTAATATAGACTGGTTGATATTTAAAGAGATATTAGTAGTATACAACAATACTATACTGGTGGTCAGGCACTGGTCACCACTCCTGCAGCAAAAGTGTGCACTGTTAATTAATATAATTGTACTCCTGGCTCCTGCTAACAACCTGCAGTGCTCCCCAGTCTCCCCCACAATTAATTATAAGCTTTTAATTTATACATTGATGACTGTGCAGCACACTGGGCTGAGCTGAGTGCACACAGACTGAGTCACACTGTGTGACTGACTGTGCTGTGTATCGTTTTTTTTTTCAGGCAGAGAACGGATATAGCAGAGAGAAGTGAACGGATATATTATATTAAATAAAAGTTAACTAGCAACTGCACTGGTCACTGACTGTGGTAAACTAACTCTGTCTGCGACTCTGCACAATCTCTCTCTCTCTATCTAATCTATCTCTATTCTAATGGAGAGGACGCCAGACACGTCCTCTCCCTATCAATCTCAATGCACGAGTGAAAATGGCGGCGACGCGCGGCTCCTTATATAGAATCCGAGTCTCGCGATAGAATCCGAGCCTCGCGAGAATCCGACAGCGTCATGATGACATTCGGGCGCGCTCGGGTTAACCGAGCAAGGCGGGAAGATCCGAGTCGCTCGGACCCGTGAAAAAAAACATGAAGTTCGGGCGGGTTCGGATTCCGAGGAACCGAACCCGCTCATCTCTACATAATACACAATAATACAGAGAGCATCACAGTAAATGCAATTTTATTAAGATCATCAGTGACCGCCACCTAATACAGAGAGCATCAGGGACTTCCATGTACCACAAATAATATCACAGTGACTGCCATATAATACAGAGAGCATCAGTGACTGCCATTTAATACATTTTATAGAGCATCAGTACCTGTCATATAATACAGAGAGCATCAGTGACTGCCATCTAATACATATTATAGCACATCAGTACCTGTCATAAAATACAGAGTACCTCAGTGATGCCATGTAATACAGAGAGCATCAGTGGCCACAATATAATACAAAGGCATGTGACCGCCATACAATACAGAGAATTTTTTTTATCACGTTGCAATATCATTTACTCATGAATAATGAACCCGTTCTCAAAACCATAGTCTACTACAGCTTCATAGTAACAACCTAATTTAATATAATTGAATTAAAATAATTAACCCCTTTACAATAATTACCCCCTAATTACAGATATCTCTCAGTCACATAAAAAAATCTCAATTGTAATTAATCCCAATAAATAATAAATCCCCTTAGCCACCTTATTTTTAGAATTGCCTGCCATAAATTATACCCCTCCCCCAATACCCGAACGTACCTGCTGGAGATCTCATTTGTTGCATCTACACAGCAGCATTTACAGAAGCAAAAACCTATTAGGCAGGTACCGCCAAGACTGCAGTTAGTGGGGTGGCGGCGGGGCCATGCAGAGGCACCCTATTACTGCAATGCACGGCCCCCCTCCCTCACGCAGAGCACATGCCACTGCATATAGATACATAAATATGTATTTATATGTATATTAAGGGATCAGTATGATATCCCAGCTGTTGAGATCCCGGCGGTCAGCAGACCGACGCCAGAATCCCGACAGCTGGAATACCGGCAGCAAGCACAGCGTGTCCCCCTTGTGAGCTCGCTGCGCTCGCACCTTATTGGGCCCAGTGGTGACATTTGGTTGCCACACTAATTTATTCCCTCTCGGGTGGTGGCATGGACCCCCACCCAAGTGGGGATTTAAGGTGGCGGTCGGAATTTCGACCACCAGCATTTCACCAGGTGTCTGGATGCCGGCGTCCGTATCCTGACTGCCTGGATCCTGACAGCCAGCAAATTGACCACATACCCTATATTAATGTAGGATTCATGCACATTAATGTTTGAATCTCATTGCTCCTGAATCTTCTCACCAACCTCTGCAGAACACAGATTAGGAAAGAACAATTCACAGTATGCACAAAAACTACTTTCCAAAGAGAAGATGAAAAGTCATTGACTGACATTGAATATAGAGACACTAACAAATGTCCAAATTTGCATGGCACAACCATAGAGAATAGTAACTGCCTTGGCTCCTTAGTGCCTGGCTTACTGATTTCTGGCAGCCACAATTCCCCTCCTTGTGTAATCACACTGTCCGTCATGCACAGGCCTGTTCTTGCCCAATCACAAGAGGCAGGGATATAGCTAGAACTTTGTGGGCCCCATAGCAACATACTGAAGGGGCCCCTGTCCCAATGCTTCTAGAGATACACCTCTCCACAGCAGGTGTTCATTTTATGCCCCACAATAGTGCCCTAGTTCATTTCCTGAACCATAGTAGTGCCTTAGTTTATGTTATGCCCCACAGAAGTGCCTATTTTATGAACCACAGTAGTGCCCTAGTACATATTATGTCACACTGTAGGGCTGCCAGTGCATATTATTCAACACAGTACCCCCAATTCACATTATGATAAACAGTGTCCACAATTCATAGTATGTCACATTAAAGCACCCCAGTTCATATTATGCCACATTCATACCTCCCAACATTGATGAAGTGGGAGTCGAGACTTCAGTGCGGCAAAGCAGCGACCATTCCCCAAAAGGGGGCATGGCTTCAGGAAAATGGGGCATGGCTTCCTGGGGATGAAGCGTTCACAAGCCACACTTAGGAGGCAAGCCCAGTGCTCTCTGAGCTGCTAGCATGACCCCCGCTACTCTGCCTCCTGTGAACTGCCCCCCCCCCCCCACCGTGGGACATTGTGTCCCGCGAGTGGGACAGCAGGGCAGTGCCCAAAAAATTGGTCTGGCCCACAAAAATTGGGACAGTTGGGAGGTATGCACATCACAGTGCATATTATGCCACACTATCATGTCTCCACTTCATATTGTGCCACATTACAGTGCACCAGTTCCTATTATGTAATATTATAATGTCCTCCAGTTTACATTACAATGAGCAGGACTAGCAGCATAACTATTGTAGGCATCAAAACAAAAGTTTGTAAGAGCCCGTATGTATCACCCAATGGGTAAAACGTAAACATATACAACATGTAACTTTGCCAGAGAAAGTGGGCCCCAAAGCAGCTGCACTCCCTGCACCTAAAGTAGCTATGGCACTGACAAGAGGTTACTGCCGACCACAAGATCAATTTCAAAGACTCGTATTTTACTATTGTGGACATGATGGCATTGGCTACAGATTGTTCTATCCCTGCACAATTCTAGGCATAGTTCAAGTGTTAAAAATGAACAACATGCTCAGTACTTACTGACACATACCTAAACTAATAAAACACAATATGAAAGCATTAAAAATGTGATTCATGTTATTAGATCTGTAAATTGTAGGATCTTTACCGATACAAGGACATAACAATTTACTGGAATTCATGTTGATTCATTTAGTGAGATTCTGGCTTATTTGACAGAATCTAAATCAAAAACAAGCATATCAATTCCTTAATAAATGTATCTTTCCAAAGGACATGAGCAGTGTTAATATAATACCAAATAAATAATGTTCATTCAGACGGTATAAAAGTTATTTATCTGTCTGAAGGATGGCAGATTCTGCCAGTAAATGTCTGACCTAATGTTGCTGAAATCTGGCATCAGGTAAAGACATTTTTTTTTACTCAGTTGAGATATCATTGTTTGATTTTCCTTCCACAAAATCATATTGGGTCTGATTCTGAGTCACACGTAGTGTGGATGTTGCATGGCGTTGGCCGATGTTTGCATCTGAGTCATACAGCTCTTGCCCCTTGAAAGAGACACAGAACAGAATCTGTGGAATTCGGTGGGTATTATTCCTTGGAGGTAACCGAGGTGGCTAAGCAGATGCCGGTATGTAGCGGGTTTGTCGCTGCAAGCGGCTGCATCCAAAGATGCACAACCGCTCACACAGGAGGCCATGGTCAGACAGAACAACTGTACCTGCTGGTGCAAGTGTCGGTGTGTCCGATAATGTGTCCGATGGTGCACCTAAAGATGTACCAAGACAGAACTCCACCGCTGCAAGACGCTGCAAGTGGGTGTCTCAGTGTTAATTAAATCAGTGGCAGCATTAGCATAATTACATATTTTCCTGCAGCCTCATCTACATGTGACTCAGAATTAGCCCCATTATCACCTCACATAGTTCTCCGTTCAGTCCATTCACAATACAGAGAGCAGGATAACAAGTGGCAGACAAAAAGCCCTGAATTTACTCAAGGAGGGATAACAACAGGTGTCTTTGTATGGACACAAATAGCACGTTTTAGCATATAGCACATGTACAGACGTGAATTTGCTCATTTTTGCATTTCCCTGTCCAATTCTGAGTCGGTCAGGTCTTTACCGGATCTGTGTTTGTTGTAAAGGAGCCTTTTGGACAGAAAAAGGGCGGAGACAATGCAATCACATGGAACTGCAGCTTGAGGGGGTCATTCCGAGTTGTTCGCTCGTTGCCGATTTTCGCAACGGAGCGATTAAGGCCAAAATGCGCATGCGCATGGTACGCAGTGCGCATGTGGTAAGTATTTTAGCACAAAACTTAGTAGATTTACTCACGTCCGAACGAAGAAATTTCATCGTTGAAGTGATCGTAGTGTAATTGACAGGAAGTGGGTGTTTCTGGGCGGAAACTGGCCGTTTTCTGGGAGTGTGCGGGAAAAATGCAGGCGTGTCAGGGAAAACCGCAGGCGTGTCATGGAAAAACGCGGGAGTGTCTGGAGAAACGGGGGAGTGGCTGACAGAACTCTGGGCGTGTGTGTGACGTCAAACCAGGAACGAAACGGCCTGAGCTGATCGCAATTTGTGAGTAGGTCTGGAGCTACTCAGAAACTAAGAAATTTCTATTCGCAATTCTGCTAATCTTTCGTTCGCAATTCTGCTATGCTAAGATACACTCCCAGAGGGCGGCGGCTTAGCGTGTGCAAAGCTGCTAAAAGCAGCTAGCGAACGAACAACTCGGAATCACCCCCTGAGTTCCATACAGAGTACACCATAGAGCAGGAAGCCTGTATCAGGCCAGTCTCTTGCTCCTAGAATGGGGCAGGTACAAGTGCCAATACTAATGGGGATGGATGTGGTTTTGGACAGAAAAACCAGGTAGACAAATCGGCGTTGCATGGATCCTCACATTAACCCTACAGAAACTAAAATAAAGTTTTGGGGTTACAGTCTTTTAATAAACTCTACTCACAGGATATTCTGAGATCTGAGATGTGCATCATGTTGGCAGAACTTAAGAAAAGTTTTGAGAACATTCATAGTAAGTACGAGTGCTAAGTTTCCCATTTGATCACTCATTTAATACAGCTCATATGACATACACATAATGCATGGTTCCATTGTAGGTAGCTTAGATGCATGCTACATGTATGCTTTCTCAGCACTACACATATGTAACATTCATTTCAACTGACTGCAATGAATCCATGTAGAATATGTATTCCATATATGGCCACTGTTGCTGTATTAGACCAATCTGGCAGCCTTACTGTAGCATTTCTATTCCATGCATCCAGTGTTAAATGGCTGCCCTGGTAACACTGCATATAAAGCACATAAATGCTACTGTCTGTTTAAGAAAACAATTAACATTATGCGGATATAAAAGTAAAGGTTACTATTTCCTATTGAAAGAACAGTATGCTACAGATGCAAAGTGGTCAAATACAAAATACAGTTTATAACATGGTAACAATGACTTTGACTAAGGACTTACGGCCTGACACAATGATGGACACTTATGGCACTGCAGCTGCGTCTTTGTGTGCAGTGGCAGTGCAAAAATATGCAAAAGTGGCAGGAGGTTACTTGTGTAAAAAGACGCCCACTACCGGCTTATCTGATCCGCTGCTGCACCCGTTTTCATTTTCTACTACGTGAACATTGCCTAGCAATCACACATCTGAGTAACTCTCAGATTACTCAGGGTAGGCTGCCGAAACTATGCTGCCAAGGCCAGTGAAACTGTACCCGAGGACGGAGCTATTGGCTTTGGCACGCTCCCTGTCGCTATTCCCAAACACCAGTAGCATGTGAGTCGTTCTGCAGTTTTCGGGGCTCTGTGACTGCCACAGGACCAAATCTGTACATGCGCATGAGCAGATCCAAAAAAACAGAAACTTCAAATTGGTGTCAACTTCTGAATTAGACCATCAGTCCAGCTGCTTTTGGTGGACCAGGGTCAAAGAGAGAAGGTCAATGATAATGGAAAAAGTAAAAATAAGAATACAAATAATAATAATTTTTGAAGAGATTTTAAATGGTTTCAACCTTCCCCTCTTCCCAAAAACATTATATTATCTATCTTCTTTTTATCTCCAGTCCACCACACAATGCTTAACCAAACCAAATTCATTGCTGACATTTTAATTAGAGCTGAGCGTGGACCTTTAAGTTTTGTTTTTTGCAAAAACCAGCTTCAGTATTTTATTTTTCAGTTTTGAAAAAAAACATCCTCAATCAGGGTTGGATTAAGGCATGTGGTGGTCCAGGGCGACGGAGGTTGTGGGGGCCCCCACTATTGCTGGCAAAGCCTCCCTTCCAACGTGCATTTACACACACACACCACAAACACATGGACAGCGCGCCGGAGCACACACACATACATACAGACATACACACCCACCTACCCACCTCCAGACGTCCGGAATGGAGCAGCAGCAAGGATAGCGAGCACACAGACACTGTCTCGTGTGATTTCCCCTCACGATCTCATTAGACTGCCTGTGCACAGAGGAGCTCCTCGGCGGCCACTGTTAATGAACAGCTGAGCCATCGGAGGGAGACTCCTCTGATTCAACAATACAATGTGCAGGGACCCCTATCTTAATCCGACCCTGCTCTCAAGTGTTTTGGTTTGGATTCAGATTTGGTTTTGGATTTCATGAAAATTTATAAAAACAGCTAAACACGTGCCAGTTGGACCTATTTTTGGGGGTAATTCCAAGTTGATTGCAGCAGGATTTTTGTTAGCAATTGGGCAAAACCATGTGCACTGCAGGGGAGGCAGATATAACATATGCAGAGAGAGTTAGATTTGGGTGGGGTGTGTTCAATCTGCAATCTAAATTGCAGTGTAAAAATAAAGCAGGCAGTATTATTTACCCTGCACAGAAACAAAATAACCCACCCAAATCTAACTCTCTCTGCACATGTTATATCTGCCTCCCCTGCAGTGCACATGGTTTTGCCCAATTGCTAAAAAAAAATCCTGCTGCGGTCAACTTGGAATTACCCCCTTTGTTCCTAAAGTATTATTTCATCAATGACACTCATGTCCAGTAATTTCCAGCCAATTTTGACCACACTCTCCTGTATGAAATGGCACCTGAAATCAAGAATCTGATGTTAAATCCAAGTTCCGAATTGAGGGAAGCTCCGAATCAGGACTCGGTTTGACTCGGATCCCCTAAATTCAGATGAGTTTGGATTTCTAATACACCAAACCGCACATCTCTCATTTCATATTACTGAGGAATCGGACACCTCTGGATGTGAGTATCTTTCATAATTTATTTATATAGTATAAAGTATCAAAAAGCAACTGTTATCAGTTAAGTGATTTTAAGTTGAACTCCTTTGTTAAACTTCTCGTAACTCTCCTTCTTTTGGTTGAATTGTGCAACAAAAATAATAGATTATGCAGAGATCTATAAATTTGACATATAAGAAACACACAAAATATTACTAGCTAAGACATTTTTCCACTTACACTTGGCCTTATCCTTTTTGTGTGGCTGCAAAGAAGGTCAAGACTTTAAATATGCAAATATGAATCGTGTCTGGTTTGAGTTTTCTACATTTGTGACTTACCCACGTAATATATCGTTATTCTGCTTAATAATTACATCAGGCAACTCTTGTTATGAAAAGGATCATTGTTCTGGGAATGTTTATGCAAGTGGTGTGCAAGCGAGTACGAGCTAGTGTGCGGAAAGCTAGGTCTTAGCGTAGAGACGAATGTGCAGCTTGGGGGAAATAATGAGAATCCCAGGCTCTTTCTGCAATTTCACTTGACTGAACAACTTGCTTGAAAGAAATCCCTGCACTCTAAACTGCCTTGAATAGAACCCAGTATCAATATGAACTGGTAAGAAAAAGAAGAGGTCTCCCGCCACTAGTGATACAACTACATTAATAATGATTTAACATTGGTAAATAGTAAGTCTAGACAGAAAATGATCTATACAAAGGCTCCAGAATTCTGTGAATCTATCTCTGGTGTTATTGAAACAGAATTACGACTCAGTTCTTCCATTTTGTTTTATGAACCTACTTAAAAAAAATGTTCCAGGCTTCTGAGAAAAATAATTTTGACTATAAGTCTCCATGCAGACAGTCAGATTTACAAAGGAGGAAACAAATTCTCCCATTTCATGGCTGAGCAGGAGATGCCACTTGGCATGTAATCGGATTTTCTGTTAATTTAAAACTACATTCAATCATTTCCAACGAAGGCGTCTTCAAGAATATGTATCGGTTCTTAACAATGGACTTCTGTGTATAATCAATAAGATTAACAACACAGGGATAATAATAAATGTACGCTTGAATGTGACCTAGCATAATGTCTTGTACTGTATATTAAGATGTTATTTAAGTAAGTTTGTTAAATGCCTGTCCAAAACAACATTGGATTATTTCTTACTGAAGCTTTTTAACCTTTTCTGTAATAGAAAATGAGGTTTTCAACATTACAAAATCGGAAGTTAAGCCAATTTATGCATGCATAGGACCTATTGATTTACAGAGCCATGCGAAACACATGAAATTCTATTTCAAATTCAGGCATAGGTTTGAGAATTGCACAGAGTTTTGCGAGTCATGGTGGAAAATAGGTAAAACGTCACTTTGTGCCGCTTAAATGCAGTGAAGACTTGGGTAAAATCTGCAGATATTAGTGCATCAGCATCCCTGGATTCCATAAAATGAGTATCCCTGTCTCTCTGAGCCCCTCAGGATATTATCTCATGGGGTATTTTCTCACACAATAGCCCAATCTGTTGAAGTTGCTGCCCTCCTGGCCCCATTGTGTAAAGCCTGGCAATTGATAAATTTCTGATTCCAGATGTAGCATGGGGACCAGACCTCAAGGGTAATGTAACTGCTGGAAGTATGCCTGATTATGAACAAACTGCCTCTTAGATTGCCACATCTTCCATAAACCAGCCAACAAAAAAATATCACATTCTTACCCCAGTATAGTTCCCTCCTTTTGACCTGGACCTGAGACACACTCGCCAGCAGAGCTAATGAAGCCGCTGAAGATAATCTCCTGTCTACAGATGAAACCCGCCATAGCTAACCATCTTCTTGTAACCACATTGGTCTGTTAACTCCTATCCACGATTGACTCCCTTTTGGTTGTCCTTTCAATAGGTGTAGCTATAGAAGACCTTACAGTTCTCCCATTACTTTGGCCACAGTTGATGATTATTCTGGGCCATCTCCTTGTCAGAGCCTTAATGCACTCCATGGGTCCTAAAGGCACTATACTGTGGCCAAACCAAAGGCAACAATAAAATCGAAGGGTGGATGTCATAGACTGATGCATTCCAGTTGCCTTGACTGCCCAAAAACTAGTTTGGATATGCCACCTCCAAATCCTCTCTCTTAGAACGAGGCTCTAAATCACTTTGACTCTCTTAGTTAATCCAAGGTTAAATCCATATATATCAAGATTTAATCCATATATCTATCCTTGGGTGAACTACCATCTGAGCTATCTACATGCCTCCATACTATACTTAAGCCCCTATTAACATAAGCCTTCAATTTAACTACCTCAAACAATCACCATTGATATACAGTATTTGGTGAGGGCATGCCCCCTAGATGTGTAATTCCAACCATTTTAGACCACAACATTACAATGGTAGCACATAGTCTAAAGGTTCTGGCAGAATGTGATATTTATATGAACCTTTAGGTACAGAGGAGCAAATGTATTTAGCCTGGAGAAGTGATAAAGCAGTGATAAGTGGAAGGTGATAACGCTCCAGCCAATCAGCTCAAATATGTAAATTTACATACTGGAGCTGATTGGCTGGTTCATTATCACCTTGCACTTATCACTGCTTTATCACTTCTCAAGGCTTAAAACATCTGCCCCAGAACTCCATAACACAGGGGCACTGTTAAAAAAAGAAAGAAAAGGGAAATACATTTTCATACATTTCCACCAATTATACAATGGAATGCACTTCAAAATTCAATGATTATTACAATGTTATACAGCGCTAATTCCTCTATGAATGACTTGTGCATGGGCGAATGCCAATGGGCACTGCTGCTATTGCTATTCTTTGTCTGCCAAGCAAAACAGGATACACAGACTGATTCTGCTTGGTGGGAATGTGTCCCAACCCAATTCTTAATCTGGCCATATGTATCAATCAGCCTAAATGCCCCAATACCCATGTTTATAATGTGTGCAGGCTCCAATGGCACAGAATGGGAAGATTCTGGGATGTTTTTGTGTCTGTAATTAAAGTATATTGCAAACAAACATCAAGGGGTACATTTTGGAATGATGCGTGAAGACAGAATCAATTTACTACAGATAGTAATGAGGGGCAATGAAGCCAGCACCACAGGCCTTGCACGTGGTAGGATTCCGTAGTGATGTGTCACGCACCGTAGCAATCTTGTAAATATTTATTTGCTGCTTGGAAATAACTTTTCAGCTGGGGATAGGCTATTTCTGTGGAGTCTGGCAAAGCGGCTTTTCTTTCACAACAATGCAATTATTTATAAATAACTCAGAATTGCGACAATGGATATGACAGTCCCTGAATAGCCTGTATAGCGCAGACATATCATCCCAGCAGTACACCCAGGAAAGTGTGGAAGGCTTGCTTGAATAATTTTTAAGGTTGTTGCGATGGCTTAATTTTCTACTATTGTCAGGAATCACTGGAGCCAAGTGAGATGTGTGGCAGCCAGCAATGAGATTTTCATTTTTACATCTGGTAATATACTGAGCTTCACAATATTAGGCCACAGGTCTCAACATGAATCAGCGTTTAAATCTTTATTTTCTGGCAGAACAAAAAAGTAGAAAGTTAAATATATATTGTTATATTAGACACTTGTTCTGTACAAAGGTGCACTGGAGCGTATACATCCCATTATATTATTTATTTATTATTATTTATTACCAATTGTTTATACAGCGCACACATATTCCGCAGCACTTTGCAGAGAATATTTGTCCATTTACATCAGTCCTTGCCCCAGTGGAGCTTACAATCTATATTCCCTACCACATGTACACACATACACATTCACGCTAAGGTTAATCTTTGTTGGGAGCCAGTGAACCTACCAGTATATTTTTGGATTGTGGGAGGAAACCGGAGTACCCGGAGGAAACCCACGCAAGTATGGGGAGAATATACAAACTCCACACAACTAGGACCAAGGTGGGAATTGAACCCCATGACCTCACTGCTGTGAGGCAGCACTGCTTACCATTACACCATATGTGCTGCCCTCCTACTTGTGAGTGTCATTGGGGTATTAATAATGGCTACAAATGTGGGTGGTAAAACAATGGGCCGAGCGGCTTCCCACTTCAAGCCACACAGATCCTCACAAAGCCCTACAGAAACTTGCATCAGCATACTGTAGTAAATGTGGCTTCTGTGGCCAGGGCCATAGACAGCGGGGCCGGGCCCAGGCACTGTAGGGAATGCGACCTAATCATGGAGGAATGGCAATGACCCATACTATAACAAATATTACAAAACAGTATGCATCTCTGCAAGGCTTGCTTCATATGGGGTGCCTTGTGTGTGCTGGGCTGGGGAGAGGCTGCTGACACTGTCAAGTAAGAAGTGGTGGTGGTGGTGGGGGGGGTGGACCAGGGCACCTGCGGGGCGCCATCAACAAGCCTGAGCTCGGGTATTTAGTACCCACCCCTCACGGCACCCTGTCTGAATCTTCATGAAAAAAACAGCAACTTTTTGTCTGCCTCACAGTTTGAACCATGACGTGCCCTGGGTAACCACAACATTAAGCCCCAGCCATCGCAATAAACTCTCAATGGCAGGGGTGCAATATTGTGATTCGTGTCATTTGCCACTTGGTATAGCTGGACAGGGCTTTATTAAGTGACCCCCCATATTAAGGGATCCCCAAAGAAAACAATGTGACAAGTTTTATTTATATATATATATATATATATATATATATATATACACACACATATATATACACACCAACAAATATAAAACCACAGCACTCACCACCCCAGAAGCGGGGTGCAGTGTCTGCACTCACCACTCATAGGGTGGGGTGCATGTAGCCATTGGCCACCTACTTAAAAATATACAAACAGAAAGTTCAGCACTCACCAAAGCAAGCCCACCCATCCTCACAACATCAATAAATAAATGATGGGGGTTTAGTTACAGTTGCTAGGTTTTAATTTTTGAGACTCTGTGATAGTGTAGGACCTGCATGAAGCTGGGGTACCTTGGCGAGCGGTTTGCAGGCTTCCGTGCATTGGCCAATTCACTAACTAAACCCATCACTTATTTATTGATGTTGTGAAAATAAGTGAGCTTGCTTTGGTGAGTGCTGAACTTTCTGTTTGTATATTTTTAAGTAGGTGGCCATGGGCTACATGCACCCCACCCTATGAGTGATTGCAGACACTGCACCCCGCTTCTGGGGTGGTGAGTGCTGTGGTTTTATATTTGTTGGTATATTGTAGGGTTAATCTTTGGTTAAGTCATATTAACTGTGGCCACAAGCTTTGTTCATGCACCCCTATGCAAGCCCAATTATCTTAAACCTGAGTCAGCTGTTCTTTAGTAATTTATCAGCCAGTGTCAGGTGACTAGTGTACCTTTAAAAGCCATGGAGTATTTGGCAGATACACAGTAAACCAAGTGGGCATATTTGCAGTTATATAATGTGTGATACAGTTGCTAGGTTTTAATTTTTGAGACTATGTGATAGTGTAGGACCTGCATGAAGATGGGGTACCTTGGCGAGCGGTTTGCAGGCTTCCGTGCATTGGCCAATTCACTAACTAAACCCCCATCATTTATTTATTGATGTTGTGAAAATAAGTGAGCTTGCTTTGGGGAGTGCTGAACTTTCTGTTTGTGTGTATATATATATATATATATATATATATATATATATAAGGAAAGTGAAGAATAGCGCCTAGGACAATTCTAATTAAGACAAACTGATAAAGTATTATGGGATCAATTGAGATATTAAAACACACCCCATAAATCAATGGATGGCAGCTCGTGCCCAATACGGGGGAAATAGATAAAAAATAGAGTGCAAGAGAGCGCCTAATAGTGTTATTAAAATATTAATGTATAGCCAGTTCACCCTGTGAGGTGTGCAATGTGCAAAATTTAATAAAGAACAACTTAGCTCCTTGAGGGCAGCTTCGATCAGATGACACTTTAGGACATGTAAATTAGAACACAAAAGACAAACATAGTGTGTACTGTTTTCACAATATTCAAATCCGCATAAAACTCTGAAATTAGGAACCTTGCTGGTCCCAGTAACCGTACAGAAGCTTATCAAATTATAAGTATGAACAAAGTTTAATACAAAAAATCCTGACGCAAATGCAGGTAGCAAACGTACAAAATAAAACAATTTAGATAGCTTATCTGTCCATAACAGCAAATCCCAGTTCCATAGTCAGATGTTCAATTTAAAATCCTGAAGCAAATGCAGGTAACATACGTACAAGATAAAAACATAAAACGGCTTATCTGTCCACTGTTAGAAGTATCGGGTGAGCAGCAAATCCCAATCCCAACGCGTTTCGTCCTGTGGCAGAGGACTTCTTCAAGGGGATAACATGATGGGAACAAAGCAGGGTATTTATGGTGTTGGTAGGTAGTCACATGACAACCAGGAAGCACCACATCGCTTCCTGTGACCAATAAAGTAAACAATCATGTCTTTATAGAACAGTGAGTAATACAAATGTATGGTAGCATAAAAACATGAAGTGACCTTAGTAAGTTAAATTACAAAGAAGACATTCTGTTAGAGTCCATAAGCGGTTCTAAAGCGGCCGTGGACCGCACATTGAGCCGCAAACACGTCACTTCCGGCCGGCGTGTGTAGGAAGCGATGACGCGCCTTTTTTGTGTGGTGACACGCACTGTGGAGCGCATCGCGTCACTTCCGCCCGGCGCTGGCGGAAGTAGTGCTGTCAATGTTAGCGGTGGCTCGGGGCGTGGAACGCACCGCATGGCCTCCGATGTATAGACAGTAATTGCTTCCGGTCCGGCTTTGGGGGACAACCACGATGAAATAGAGCACAACGGGAGTTAGTTCCGGGATGATGACACGCACGGCCAACTTCTTTAGCTTTCTTTAACTTTCTTTTTAGCAATATAGTGGAACACACGGCCATTAATAAAAGTTCTACGGCCATAGAGTCTAATACATATTCTAAAAGAAAAAAGAAAAGTGTTTTAAGTACAAAGTGTGCACACAAGCAACTAACTAAACCCCATCATTTATTTATTGATGTTGTGAAAATAAGTGAGCTTGCTTTGGTGAGTGCTGAACTTTCTGTTTGTATATTTTTAAGTAGGTGGCCATGGCTACATGCACCCCACCCTATGAGTGGTGAGTGTAGACACTGCACCCCGCTTCTGGGGTGGTGAGTGCTGTGGTTTTATATTGGTTGGTATATTGTAGGGTTAATCTTTGGTTAACTCATATTAACTGTGGCCACAAGCTTTGTTCATGCACCCCTATGCAAGCCCAATTATCTTAAACCTGAGTCAGCTGTTCTTTAGTAATTTATCAGCCAGTGTCAGGTGACTAGTGTACCTTTAAAAGCCATGGAGTATTTGGCAGATACACAGTAAACCAAGTGGGCATATTTGCAGTTATATAATGTGTGATACAGTTGCTAGGTTTTAATTTTTGAGACTCTGTGATAGTGTAGGACCTGCATGAAGATGGGGTACCTTGGCGAGCGGTTTGCAGGCTTCCGTGCATTGGCCAATTCACTAACTAAACCCCCATCATTTATTTATTGATGTTGTGAAAATAAGTGAGCTTGCTTTGGTGAGTGCTGAACTTTCTGTTTGTGTATATATATATATATACTGTATATATATATATATATATATATATATATCTATATATATATCTATATCACTAATCATCCCAGTTGAGAACTTACGGGTCTATTTACTAAGCCTTGGATGGAGAAAAATCCAACAGAGATAAAGTCTCAGCCAATCGGCTCCTAACTGCCATGTCACAGGCTGGGTTTGAAGAATGACAGTTGGGAGCCGATTAGCTGGTACTTTATCTCCACTGGATTTATCTCCATCCAAGGCTTAGTAAATAGACACCTTAATTAAGTAAAGAAGTAATTACTAAGTGGCAATGCAGAATAAAAGAAATGCAATATCACATTCAAATATACAAACTCTTCACTGCTACAAAATAAAATCTCAATGACCCTGCACAAATCAATATAATGCAGCAAAAACCCTACAGATCTATTTAACATTCAACTGAATTCCAACAGGTAGTCTGTCACATTGTGTATTCCGGTTCTGTTTCTAAGATGGGAGGGTTAGGGTTAGGCTGCAGGGAGGGAGGGTTAGGTAGGGTTAGGCACCACCGGGAAGGGTTAGGGTTTGGCTGCGCGTGGGGGAAGGGGGTGGTGGTTAGAGTCACTCTGCATAGAAGTGTCATCAGTCTCCCTTGCTGCAGATGAACTGTCTCTATGTAGCTGTAGCCTGGTTCAGGGTCTCACATGCAGCTTGTAAGATTCTGGGTTTCCGCCATACACACCGCCTGTTCTCAGACGCATAACACAGGCTGCCTGGCGCGGTTCTAATTTTCCTGTGAATCTGTAATGGTGTCTCCCTGTTCTCTCACACCAACTGATATAAACTCCCAAGTTTCACTGACCAGCATTTCCTCTATGTCACGATCCGGGTATCTGGACGCCATTTCTTACCCATCAGATGCCTCCTAAGGCTGGCTCAGCGCTCCAGGACCGGATCCCATCTGTTATCCTGATGTGTACATTCCTGTATCCTCTCCTGTCACTCTGGGACGCTGTCACAGTAAACGCCATATTACACCTGGCATGGCGTCTCCCGCGGCCTCCGCCGCCGTCCCTGAACTTCTGCATGCAGAGTGTCTGAGTGGCGATTACGTCAGCCGCGGCCTCCGCTGTGTCCGCGTGGTTGGATGTGCATCTGTCAGCCTGGCGCCTCCTGTCTCCGGTGGCCGGCGCCGCCATTACTGTTTTCATTACCACATGGATTACAAACCAAACTTCCCTCCAAGTGTCTGCATGGGCGCAGCCATCTTGGATTCTGTCAGCTGATCATTTCCACCAATCTGTTCTCAGTATTGATAATCTGCATAATTGCCTAGCCAATCCCTTCCTTGCTGCAGGTATAAATACACTGTGCCTGAGCAAGGAAGGCGTCAGTGCTTTGGTTGTCAAACCTAGTTCCTGTTTGTCTCTCTCCTGTGATTGTCTTCCAGGTTCCAGCTCCTGTCTCAAGACTTCCACCATAGAGACCCGCACCAGCATTCCACCTGCGGTGTAGCCTGACTCTCCAATCCATTGTGGATTCATCTGTTTCCAGCTACAACATTACCTGCTTCCAGCTCAGCTTCCAGCAGAGTACAGCTTCCCTTAAAGGGCCGGTGTCCTTTCTACACTTTACCACTCTCCACCGGTATTATTATTTCTCCGCTCTCAAGTTCTACATTTCAGTTCATATTTCATCGCTCCCAAGTTCATTTATTATTTAACTGGTTCCAGCCAGTATCCACTCCGTGCTAACAACAGTCTGGTTCCAGCCAGTATCCACAGCAGCTGTTTTATCTTCAGCAACCCAGCTTTTCCTGGAACACCAGCTGGCACAATCCTGGGTTATCTCCATTGCTACAGTCGGGCCTGGTAAGGACTTTCCATCTAGAAGATCATAAGAACTATCTCACACTACCAGTGCCCTGTGGCTCCTGCCATCCTGTAGTACCCAGGAACTGTATTTATTCTTTGCTGACTTTTACGTTTTCTTTTACTGCTGCTGTGTTGCGGAGTTGTCATAATAAACATAATTGACTTTTATCCAAGTTGTCGTGGTCACGCCTTCGGGCAGTTATTATTCATGTTACTTACATGTCCAGGGGTCTGATACAACCTCCCAGGTTCCGGTACATCTCAGCCCCTACAACTGAGGCTGCCTCCCGTCAGCTCAGGCCCTCAGTTGTGACAGTAAGCACTGACCTAATGAATCCAGCCGGAGACCAGGATCAAGCGGCCAGGCCGATGCAAGAACTGGCAGCCCGACTAGAACATCAGGAGGCTGCACAGGGCCACATCATCCGCTGTCTCCAGGATCTCTCTACTCGGCTGGATGGGATTCAGACAACTCTCCGTGGATCAGGCGCGTCTGGTGCGTCAACCACAGTGACTCCAGCTATAACCCCACCCACCTTACCCATTTCTGCTCCACGTCTTCATCTTCTAACGCCAGCAAAATTTGACGGATCTCCAAGATTCTGCAGGGGATTTCTCAACCAGTGTGAGATTCAGTTTGAGCTACAACCTGGCAATTTTCCCAGTGACCGTACAAAAATTGCCTACATTATTTCTCTTCTCAGTGGCTCAGCCCTTGATTGGGCATCACCGTTATGGGAGAGGTCCGACACCCTGCTATCTTCCTACACTGCCTTCGTGTCAACATTCAGGCGCATCTTCGACGAGCCAGGCCGGGTAACCTCAGCTTCATCCGAGATTCTCCGTTTACGCCAGGGGTCACGTACTGTAGGACAATATCTGATACAGTTCCAGATCCTGGCATCCGAACTGGCATGGAACGACGAGGCCCTGTATGCTGCATTCTGGCATGGCTTATCTGAGCGTATTAAAGATGAGTTAGCTACCAGAGACTTACCTTCTAAGTTAGATGAGCTAATCTCACTCTGCACGAAAGTTGATTTACGTTTCAGAGAGAGAGCAACTGAGCGTGGAAGATCATCTGCTCCAAAATCTTCTGCTCCTCCTCCTCGCCAACTGTCACCATCTAAAGATGAGCCCATGCAACTTGCCCGTTCCCGTTTAACTCCTGCTGAGCGCCGAAGACGTCTCTCCGAGTTTCTCTGTCTCTATTGTGCAGCTCCGTCTCACACCATTAATGCCTGTCCCAAACGTCCGGGAAACTCCAAATCCTAGCTCGCCAAGGAGAGGGCCGGCTAGGAGTAATGATCTACTCTCCATCTCCTCAAGATTGTAATCTCCCAGTCTCGCTTCAAGTTGCTCAACGTTATCGGAACGTCATTGCCCTCCTTGATTCCGGAGCAGCTGGGAACTTTATTACCGAAGCCTATGTTAAACGGTGGTCCCTACCCACCGAGAGACTTCCTTCATCCATTTCTTTAACTGCCGTGGATGGCAGCAAAATTTTTGATGCAGTTATTTCTTTAAGGACTCTACCAGTTCGTCTGAGAGTGGGAGTTCTTCATTCCGAACTTATTTCTTTTTTAGTGATTCCAAGAGCCACACATCCTGTGGTCCTGGGCCTTCCATGGCTCCGTCTTCACAATCCTACAATTGATTGGACGACTACGCAAATCCTGGCATGGGGTTCCTCCTGTGCTGAGACATGTTTGTTTAAAGTATTGCCTGTCTGTTCTTCCTCCCCCAGGTCGTCTGATGTTCCACCTCCTCCATATCAAGATTTCACGGATGTGTTCAGTAAAGCTTCTGCTGATATCCTTCCTCCTCATAGAGAATGGGACTGTCCGATTGATCTCGTTCCAGGGAAGGTTCCACCTCGAGGCCGAACTTATCCGTTGTCTCTGCCTGAGACGCATTCTATGGAGGAATATATTAAAGAGAACCTAGCAAAGGGGTTCATTCGACCTTCTTCTTCTCCAGCCGGCGCAGGCTTCTTTTTTGTAAAAAAGAAAGATGGTGGTCTGCGGCCGTGCATCGACTACAGAGGTTTGAACGACATTACCATCAAGAACCGTTATCCTTTACCCCTGATTACTGAGCTCTTTGACAGAGTTAGCGGAGCTACCATCTTTACAAAGCTGGACTTGCGAGGTGCATACAATCTCATCCGGATCCGTGAAGGTGACGAGTGGAAGACCGCCTTTAACACCCGTGACGGACATTATGAGTACCTCGTCATGCCCTTCGGATTGAGCAATGCTCCAGCTGTCTTCCAGCATTTTGTCAATGAGATCTTCAGAGACATTCTATACCGTCATGTCGTGGTCTATCTAGACGATATCCTCATTTTTGCCAACGATTTAGAGGAACATCGTTTTTGGGTTAAAGAGGTTCTGTCCCGTCTCCGTGTCAATCATCTCTATTGCAAATTAGAAAAATGCGTCTTTGAAGTCAAGTCCATTCCATTTCTAGGGTACATTGTGTCCGGTTCCAGACTAGAGATGGATCCTGAGAAACTACAAGCAATCCAAAATTGTCCGGTACCCTTAACCCTCAAAGGGGTCCAGAGGTTCTTAGGGTTCGCCAACTATTACCGAAAGTTTATACGAGACTTTTCCACCATTGTGGCGCCTATTACTGCTTTCACTAAGAAGGGTGCTAACCCGTCCAAGTGGTCTGAAGAAGCCATGCAAGCATTTCATCTTTTAAAACAAAGGTTCATCTCTGCGCCTGTTCTGAAACAGCCTGACATCGACTCTCCTTTCATCTTAGAGGTGGATGCCTCCTCCGTTGGAGTAGGAGCGGTGTTATCTCAGAGGGCTAAAGATGGCCATTTACACCCTTGCAGTTTCTTCTCCCGGAAGTTCTCCCCAGCTGAGCGCAACTATGCCATTGGCGACCAGGAGTTGCTAGCCATCAAGCTCGCTCTAGAAGAGTGGAGGTATCTGTTGGAGGGAGCTTCTCATTCAATCACCATACTTACAGACCACAAGAACCTTTTATACCTGAAGGGCGCACAATGTCTCAACCCTCGTCAGGCCAGATGGGCACTTTTCTTTTCCAGGTTCGACTTTAAACTCCAGTTCTGTCCGGGCTCTCAGAATCGCAAGGCCGATGCCCTTTCCCGCTCATGGGAGCAAGAAAATGAGTCAGAGTCTTCAGACAAGCATCCTATTATAAATCCGTTGGCATTCTCCACGGTAGGGATGGACTCTACGCCCCCATCAGGGAAAAGTTTTGTGAAGCCGATGCTAAGGAAGAAGCTCATGCATTGGGCCCATGCTTCCCGTTTTGCCGGACATACAGGTATCCAAAAAACCCTGGAGTTTATCTCTAGGTCCTATTGGTGGCCAACTCTGAAAAAGGACGTCTTGGAGTTTATTGCATCTTGCCCAAAGTGTGCCCAACATAAAGTATCCCGCCAGTCGCCTGCGGGGCAACTGGTTCCACTATCCGTTCCCCGTCGACCATGGACCCACTTGTCGATGGATTTCATTACAGACTTACCCATGTGCAACAAGTTCAATACCATCTGGGTGGTAGTTGACCGGTTCACCAAGATGGCACACTTTATTCCTCTCACCGGTCTTCCGTCAGCTTCCAAGTTGGCTCAAGTATTCATACAAGAGATCTTCCGACTCCACGGTCTTCCTGAAGAAATTATCTCAGATCGAGGAGTTCAATTCACAGCCAAATTCTGGCGAAGTTTATGTCAAGTCCTCCAAGTCAAGCTAAAGTTTTCCACGGCTTACCATCCTCAGACCAATGGTCAAACCGAGAGGGTGAATCAGGACTTGGAGGCCTTCCTCCGCATCTATGTGTCCTCCTCTCAAGATGACTGGGTTCAATTACTTCCCTGGGCCGAGTTCTGTCATAACAACCAGTATCATTCTTCATCTGCTTCAACACCATTCTTCACTAACTTTGGATTCCACCCTAAAGTCCCTGAGTTCCAACCGCTTCCAGCAACTTCTGTTCCCGCAGTGGATATCACCTTGCATCAGTTTGCCAATATCTGGAAGAGCGTACGATCAGCTCTGCTCAAGGCATCGTTCAGGTACAAGAAGTTTGCGGATAAGAAGCGTCGAGCAGTTCCTGCTCTCAAGGTGGGTGATCGGGTATGGTTATCCACGAAGAATTTGAGGTTAAGAGTTCCCAGTATGAAGTTTGCACCTCGCTATATCGGTCCTTTCAAGATTGAACAAGTCATCAATCCTGTTGCTTACAGACTCCAGTTGCCTCCCTTCTTAAAAATACCCAGGACATTCCATGTTTCCCTGTTGAAACCGCTGATCTTGAATCGGTTTCATTCCTCACTTCCTCCAACTCCGAAAGTCCAAACTCAACGAGGCGTTGAGTATGAAGTGGCCAAGATCCTGGACTCACGTCACCGTTACGGTCAACTACAATATCTTATTGACTGGAAGGGTTATGGTCCTGAGGAACGTTCATGGACCAATGCTTCTGATGTCCATGCTCCTGCCTTGGTCCGGAGATTCCATTCCAAGTTTCCTCAAAAGCCAAAGAAGTGTCCTGGGGCCACTCCTAAAGGGGGGGGTGCTGTCACGATCCGGGTATCTGGACGCCATTTCTTACCCATCAGATGCCTCCTAAGGCTGGCTCAGCGCTCCAGGACCGGATCCCATCTGTTATCCTGATGTGTACATTCCTGTATCCTCTCCTGTCACTCTGGGACGCTGTCACAGTAAACGCCATATTACACCTGGCATGGCGTCTCCCGCGGCCTCCGCCGCCGTCCCTGAACTTCTGCATGCAGAGTGTCTGAGTGGCGATTACGTCAGCCGCGGCCTCCGCTGTGTCCGCGTGGTTGGATGTGCATCTGTCAGCCTGGCGCCTCCTGTCTCCGGTGGCCGGCGCCGCCATTACTGTTTTCATTACCACATGGATTACAAACCAAACTTCCCTCCAAGTGTCTGCATGGGCGCAGCCATCTTGGATTCTGTCAGCTGATCATTTCCACCAATCTGTTCTCAGTATTGATAATCTGCATAATTGCCTAGCCAATCCCTTCCTTGCTGCAGGTATAAATACACTGTGCCTGAGCAAGGAAGGCGTCAGTGCTTTGGTTGTCAAACCTAGTTCCTGTTTGTCTCTCTCCTGTGATTGTCTTCCAGGTTCCAGCTCCTGTCTCAAGACTTCCACCATAGAGACCCGCACCAGCATTCCACCTGCGGTGTAGCCTGACTCTCCAATCCATTGTGGATTCATCTGTTTCCAGCTACAACATTACCTGCTTCCAGCTCAGCTTCCAGCAGAGTACAGCTTCCCTTAAAGGGCCGGTGTCCTTTCTACACTTTACCACTCTCCACCGGTATTATTATTTCTCCGCTCTCAAGTTCTACATTTCAGTTCATATTTCATCGCTCCCAAGTTCATTTATTATTTAACTGGTTCCAGCCAGTATCCACTCCGTGCTAACAACAGTCTGGTTCCAGCCAGTATCCACAGCAGCTGTTTTATCTTCAGCAACCCAGCTTTTCCTGGAACACCAGCTGGCACAATCCTGGGTTATCTCCATTGCTACAGTCGGGCCTGGTAAGGACTTTCCATCTAGAAGATCATAAGAACTATCTCACACTACCAGTGCCCTGTGGCTCCTGCCATCCTGTAGTACCCAGGAACTGTATTTATTCTTTGCTGACTTTTACGTTTTCTTTTACTGCTGCTGTGTTGCGGAGTTGTCATAATAAACATCATTGACTTTTATCCAAGTTGTCGTGGTCACGCCTTCGGGCAGTTATTATTCATGTTACTTACATGTCCAGGGGTCTGATACAACCTCCCAGGTTCCGGTACATCTCAGCCCCTACAACTGAGGCTGCCTCCCGTCAGCTCAGGCCCTCAGTTGTGACACTCTATATCTAACAGTGGCTTCTTCTCCACCACCAGTCACTTAACCCTTGCTTGCTACGCCAAATGACTCGCCAGCGGTCAACTGATTAATCAACTGATTTATCAGAGCTCCTGCAATGCATGCTGGGGTATGCAGTTCTATAGCATCACTGGGCACCAGTGAAAGTGATACCTCACAAAATGTGGGGTATGGTGCTCTAGAGGTAGTATTGCCTTTTCTTTTATCAGTCTGGGATGTTTTACCAAGTCAGGAGCCTCCCAGATGTTTCTGCAGAGTAAACAATTATGCCTTAGAGTCATGTGTATATTTAGGTTAAAAGAAACTTAATAAAATGGTGCTATCAGGTAGAGATGAGCGGGTTCGGATCCCTGAGATCCGAACCCTACCGAACCTCCCTAACCGAGTCCGGATCCGAGTCAGGCTCGGGATTTCCCGCCTGACTCGGAAACCAGAACGAGGCAAAACGTCAGCATCCCGCTGTCAGATTCTCGCAGGACTTGGATTCTATATAAGGAGCCGCGCGTCCCCGCCATTTTAACTCCGGCATTGGAGAGTGTACAGAGAGGATGTGTCTCCGTTCTCTCAGTGTCCTCAGTGTCTGTGTCTTGTGCTGCATCTGTCCAGTCACAGTGGTTGTGTCCTCTGCTGTCATATGTCCAGTGCTGCTGTATAGGGTGCTTTGTTGTCCTGCATCAGTTCAGTGGTAGTGTATTGTTCTGCATCAGTCCAGTCACAGTGGTGGTGTCCTCTGCTGCCATATGTCCAGTGCTGCTGTATAGGGTGCTGTGTTGTGCTGCATCAGTTCAGTGGTGGTGTATTGTGCTGCATCAGTCCAGTCACAGTGGTGGTGTCCTCTGCTGCCATATGTCCAGTGCTGCTGTATAGGGTGCTGTGTTGTGCTGCATCAGTTCAGTGGTGGTGTATTGTGCTGCATCAGTCCAGTGGTAGTGTCCTGTGCATCAGCCATCAGTCATTCCAGTGACCAATCACAGTGGTATACTCTGCTGCCATATGTCCATTGCTGCTGTATAATAATAACAAGTCCCTTACAGTGTTGCTGTGTTGTCCTGCATCAGACCAGTGGTTGTGTCCTGTGCATCAGCCATCAGTCATTCCAGTGACCAGGCAGTCACAGTGGTATACTCTGCTGCCTTATATCCAGTGCTGCTGTATAATAATAACAAGTCCCTTACAGTGTTGCTGTGTTGTCCTACATCAGACCAGTGGTAGTGTCCTGTGCATCAGCCATCAGTCATTCCAGTGACCAGTCACAGTGGTATCCTCTGCTGCCATATGTCCAGTGCTGCTGTATAATAATAACAAGTCCCTTACAGTGTTGCTGTGTTGTCCTACATCAGACCAGTGGTAGTGTCCTGTGCATCAGCCATCAGTCATTCCAGTGACCAGTCACAGTGGTATACTCTGCTGCCATATGTCTAGTGCTGCTGTATAATAAAAACAAGTCCCTTACAGTGTTGCTGTGTTGTCCTGCATCATACCAGTGGTAGTGTCCTGTGCATCAGCCATCAGTCATTCCAGTTACCAGACACAGTGGTATACTCTGCTGCCATATGTTCAGTGCTCCTGTGCCGCATATTGTGTTATATAACTCCAGAAAAATAATGGAGAACAAAAATTTGGAGGATAAAATAGTGAAAGATCAAGAAGAACCACTTCCTCCTAGTGCTGAAGCTGCTGCCACTAGCCATGACCCAGACGATGAAATGCCATCAACGTTGTCTGCCAAGGCCGATGCCCAATGTGATAGTAGAGGGCATGTAAAATCCAAAAAGCCAAAGTTCAGTAAAAAGACCCAAAAAAAGAAATGTAAATGGTCTGAGGAGAAATGTAAACTTGCCAATATGCCATTTATGACACGGAGTGGCAAGGAACGGATAAGGCCCTGGCCTATGTTCATGACTAGTGGTTCAGCTTCACATGACGATGGAAGCCCTCATCCTCCCGCTAAAAAAATTAAAAGAGGTAAGCTGGAAAAAGCACAAAAAAAGAACTGTGCGTTCTGAGACGGTATCACATATCCCCAAGGAGAGTCCAAGTGTGTCGGCGGTTGTCCAAGTGTGTCGGCGGTTGCAATGCCTGACCTTCCCAACACTGGACGGGAAGAGGTGGCTTCTTCCACCATTTGCACGCCCCCTGCAAGTGCTGGAAAGAGCAGCCACAGTCCAGTTCCTGATATTCAAAGTGAAGATGTCACTGTTGAAGTACACCAGGATGAGGATATGGGTGTTGCTGGCGCTGAGGAGGAAGTTTACAATGAGGATTCTGATGGTGATGTGGTTTGTTTAAATGAGGCACCGGGGGAGACACCTGTAGACACCGTGGAATGAAGGAGCCCATTGTGATGCCTGGGCAAAATACCAAAAAAGCCACCTCTTCGGTGTGGAATTATTTCTCCACAAATCCGGACAACAGGTGTCAAGCCATGTGTTGCCTCTGTCAATTTGTAATAAGTAGGGGTAAGGATGTTAACCACCTAGGAAAATCCTCCCTTATACGTCACCTGCAGCACATTCATCATAAGTCAGTGTCAAGT
Source organism: Pseudophryne corroboree (assembly GCF_028390025.1). Lineage (NCBI taxonomy): Eukaryota > Metazoa > Chordata > Amphibia > Anura > Myobatrachidae > Pseudophryne > Pseudophryne corroboree. The sequence goes on along the minus strand of NC_086448.1, from coordinate 739,539,641 downwards.
TGTGAAACTTTGGGTAAGAGCGTAAGCAGTCTACTGACACCTAAATCCCTTCTTCCTCTTGTACGCAAGCTCCTGCAAGCCACACCACCAACTCCCTCAACGTCAACTTCCTCCTCAGCCATGAACGTCAGTAGTCCTGCAGGCCATGTCCCTGGCAAGACTGACGAGTCCTCTCCTAACCAGGATTCCTCCGGAGGATCCTTGAGTGGTACGCCTGCTGTTGTTGCTGCTGGGAGTTGATCGTCATCCCAGAGGGGAAGTCGGAAGACCACTTGTACTACTTTAACTTAGCAATTGACCGTCCAACAGTCCTTTGTGAGGAAGATGAAATATGACAGCAGTCATCCTGTTGCAAAACGGATAACTGAGGCCTTGACACTTATGTTGGTGTTAGACGTGCATCCGGTATCCGCCATTAGTGCAGGGGGATTTAGACAATTGATAGAGGTATTGTGTCCCCGGTACCAATCCCATCTAGGTTCCACTTCACTAGGCAGGCCATACCGAGAATGTACAGAGACGTCAGAAAAAGTGTCGCCAGTGTCCTAAAAACCGCGGTTGTATCCAGTGTATACTTAACCACGGACGTGGACAAGTGGAACAGGATAGACTAAAGACTATATGACTGTGACAGCCCACTGGGTAGATGTATTGCCTCCCGCAGCAACAACAGCAGCAGCGGCACCAGTAGCAGCATCTCGCAAATCCAAACTCGTTTCTAGGCAGGCTACGCTGTGTATCACCACTTTCTGTAAAAGGCACACTGCTGACAACCTCTTACAGAAACTGAGGGACATCATCGCGCATTGGCTTACCCCACTTAGACTCTCATGGGGATTTGTGATATCGGACAACGCCACCATTATTGTGCGTGCTTTACAACTAGGGAAATTCCAGCACGTTCCATGTTTTGCACATACAATTAATTTGGTGGTGCAGAATTTTTTGAAAAATGACAAGGGTGTACAGGAGATACTGTCAGTGGCCCGAAAAATTGCGGGTCACTTTTGACATTCTGCCACTGCGTGCTGAAGACTGGAGCACCAGCAAACACTCCTGAACCTGCCCTGCCATCAACTGAAGCAAGAGGTGGTAACGAGGTGGAATTCAGCACTCTATATGCTTCAGATGGATGAGCAGCAAAAGGTCATTAAGGCCTATACATCCACCTACGATTTAGGCAAAGGAGGGGGAATGCACATGACTCAAGCGCAGTGGAGAATGATTTCCTTCTTGTGCAAGGTTCTCCAACCCTTTGACCTTGCCACACGTGAAGTCAGTTCAGACACTGCCAGTTTGAGTCAGGTCATTCCCCTCATCAGGCTTTTGCAGAAACAGCTGGAGAAATTAAAGGAGGAGCTAAGACGGAGCGATTCCACTAAGTATGTGGGACTTGTGGATGGAGCCCTTCATTCGCTTTGCCAGGATTCAAGGGTGGTCAATCTGTTGAAATAAGAGCACTACATTTTGGCCACCGTGCTCGATCCTAGGTTTAAATCCTACGTTTTATCTTTCTTTCCGGCAGACACAAGTGTGCAGAGGTGCAAAGACCTGCTGGTGAGTAAATTGTCAACTCAAGCGGAACGTGGCCCGTCAACAGCTCCTCCTTCAATTTCTCCTACCACTGGGGCTGCGAGGAAAAGGATAAGATTTCCTAGCCCACCTGCTGGCGGTGATGCAGGGCAGTCAGGAGCGAGTGCTGACATCTGGTCCGGACTGAAGGACCTGCCAATGATTACTGACATGTCTACTGTCACTGCATATGGGGGGTAATTCCAAGTTGATCGCAGCAGGAATTTTGTTAGCAGTTGGGCAAAACCATGTGCACTGCAGGGGAGGCAGATATAACATGTGCAGAAAGAGTTAGATTTTGGTGGGTTATTTTATTTCTGTGCAGGGTAAATACTGGCTGCTCTATTTTTACACTGCAAATTAGATTGCAGATTGAACACATCAGACCCAAATATAACTCTCTCTGCACATGTTAAATCTGCCTCCCCTGCAGTGCACATGGTTTTGCCCAACTGCTAACAAAATTCCTGCTGCGATCAACTTGGAATTACCCCCATGATTCTGTCACCATTGAAAGAATGGTGGAGGATTATATGAGTGACAGCATCCAAGTAGGCATGTCAGGCAGTCTGTACGTATACTGGCAGGAAAAAGAGGCAATTTAGAGGCCCTTGCACAAACTGGCTTTATATTACCTAAGTTGCCCCCCCCCCCCCATCCAGTGTGTACTCCGAAAGAGTGTTTAGTGCAGCCGGTAACCTTGTCAGCGATCGGCGTAGGAGGTTACTTCCAAAAAATGTGGAGAAGATGATGTTCAGCAAAATTAATTATAAATTCCTCCAGTTATACCTTGACCAGCAATTGCTCCAGAAAGTACACAGGGACCTGTGATGGTGGATTTCAGTGGGGACAAATTAATACTCTGTGAGGAGGAGGACGATGTACACACTGGGGGTAATTCCAAGTTGATCGCAGCAGGATTTTTGATAGCAATTGGGCAAAACAATGTGCTCTGCAGGGGAGGCAGATATATAACATGTGTAGAGAGAGTAAGATTTGGGTGGGTTATTTTGTTTCTGTGCAGGGTAAATACTGGCTGCTTTATTTTTACACTGCAATTTAGATTGCAGATTGAACACACCACACCCAAATCTAACTCTCTCTGCACATGTTATATCTGCCTCCCCTGCAGTGCACATGGTTTTGCCCAACTGCTAAAAAATGTCCTGCTGCGATCAACTTGGAATTACCCCCACTGAAAGGGGTGAGGAATCAGAGGATGAGGAGGAGGTGGACATCTTGCCTCTGTAGAGCCAGTTTGTGCAAGGAGAGATTAATTGCTTCTTTTTTGGTGGGGCGCCACAAACAAACCACTCATTTCAGCCACAGTCGTGTGGCAGACCCTGTCACTGAAATGATTGGTTTGTTAAAGTGTGCATGTCCTGTTTATACAACATAAGGGTGGGTGGGAGGGCCCAAGGACAATTCCATCTTGCACCTCTTTTTCTTCTTATCATCATGTGCTGTTTGGGGACTATTTTTTTAAAGTGCCATCCTGTCTGACACTTCCGTATACAGTATGCCAAGTGGTACTGTCATTTAATTCCAGTGATTTTGCCGTATAATTCCAGTGATTTGGATGTATAATTCCAATGATTTTGCCATTTAATTCCAGTGATATTGCTATTTAATTCCAGTGATTTTGCCGTATGATTCCAGTGATTTGGACTTATAATTCCAGTGATTTTGCCATTTAATTCCAGTGATTTGGCCATATAATTCCAGTGATTTGAACGTATAATTCCAGTGATTTGTACGTATAATTCCAGTGATTTGGACGTATAATTCCAGTGATTTGGACGTATAATTCCAGTGATTTGGACGTATAATTCCAGTGAATTTGCCATTTAATTCCAGTGATTTGGACGTATAATTCCAGTGATTTGGACATATAATTCCAGTGATTTGGACATATAATTCCAGTGATTTTGACGTATAACAGTGGGAATTGTTTGTGTCGCTTAGCTTAGTCATCCAGCTACTTCATTGCACCTCTTCGACATCTTTGCATGAGGTGCTGTTTGGGGCCTAGTTTTTTAAAAGTGCCATCCTGTGTGACACTGTCATATGAGTCCAGGGGTACTGCTGTATTAGTCCTGGGGTACTGCCGTATAAGTCCACAAATTGCAGAATTTTTGAAAAATGACAGGGGCGTGCAGGCGATGCTGTCAGTGGACCGAACAATTGCGCCCACTTTCGACATTCAGCCACTGCGTGACACTACTAGATGGGCCAGGTGGTTGTGTCACCTCTTTTTCTTCTTTGCATCATGTACTGTTTGGGGACTTTTTTGAATATCTGCCCTCCTGTCTGCCACTGCAGTGCCACTCCTAGATGGCCCAATTGTTTGTGTTGCTTGGCTTAGTCATACATCTACCTTATTGCACCTCTTCTACATCTTTGTGCCGCACACTTGTGTCGCTTCGCTTAGTCATACAGCAACCTCGGTGCACCTCTTTTTCTTATTTGCATCATGTGCTTTTTGGGGCCTTTTTTTTATATCTACCCTGTCTGACACTGCAGTGCCACTCCTAGATGGGCCAGGTGTTTGTGCCGCTCACTTGTGTCATTTAGCTTAGTCATACAGCCACCTTGGTGCAACCTTTTGGCCTAAAAAAATAAACAATATTGTGAGGTGTTCAGAATAGACTGGAAATGAATGTTATTGAGGTTAATAATATCGTAGGATCCAAATTACCCTCATATTCTTTGATTTTAGCCGTTTTTATGTTTTTTTTCAAACATCATCCAGATAGAAAACCAAAACACGAAAGGGTGGTTTTGGCAAAACCAAGCCAAAACCAAAACACGAAAGTGGAATTAGAACCAAAACACAAAACATGAAAGTGCCAGCCGCACATCTCTACTATCAGTACATGTGCTGTGACCAAGAGCAGACAATGATTAAGCAGTTTTTAGAATTTTACTGTAGTCAGACTCATGAAAGTTGAAATCTAATTAGAGGTTACAGACTCCATTTAATAACAGTACAAGTTGCCGACAGTAAAATGACTTTAGTATGACATTATTTTTATACGGCCATACTTACCATCACTTATGTATCTAGGGAGGTACAGTAGCGTCTCCCTCCTCTGCAGCATCCTCTTCTGTGTTGATGGCAGCCTAATGCTGCGGATGGATTACTTAGCAAAGACTGGATGTCTTTGCTGGCTTTTCTTTGCCAGCAGTGGATATTGTATCCACAATGATATAACGATTTCTACATGAGCAGCGGTAGCTAAGCTTTTTGCTGTTTGCTGAATATTGGATTGCTATCATAACCCCTTTTAGAATCTGAAACTAGTGCTGAAGGGGTTATGACTTGTTGTCAAATATAACTCTGCGAGTTGTAGCACATGAATTCTACTTGCACCAGAACTAGTGATCTATTTTATATTTTACTCTTAATATACAAGCTCTACTGCTTAGTTAGATCAAGTAATACAGTACTGTAGGGACCATGAACTCCAATGACACTGTGACATATTACTATGACACATCTATCCAAGCAGTAACTTTTTAACTATTAATTTCTAGTGATGAGCGGGTTCGGTTCCTCGAAAACCGAACCCCCCCGAACTTCACCCATTTTACACTGGTCCGAGGCATACTCGGATTCTCCCGTATGGCTCGGTTAATCCGAGCGCGCCCGAATGTCATCATCCCGCTGTCGTATTCTCGCAAGATTCGGATTCTATATAAGGAGCTGCGCGTCGCCGCCATTTTCACTCGTGCATTGGAAATGTTAGGGAGAGGACGTGGCTGGCGTCCTCTCCGTTTATTAATGTTGATGCAAATATTTGTGCTTATTGCTTAATTGTGGGAACTGGGGAGCAGCTGTATTATATAGGAGGAGTACAGTGCAGAGTTTTGCTGACAGTGACCACCAGTATACGTTGTCTGCCTGAAAAACACTCCATATCTGTGCTCAGTGTGCTGCATATATCTGTGCTCACACTGCTTTATTGTGGGGACTAGGGACCAGCAGTATTATATAGGAGGAGTACAGTGCAGAGTTTTGCTGACAGTGACCACCAGTATACGTTGTCTGCCTGAAAAACACTCCATATCTGTGCTCAGTGTGCTGCATATATCTGTGCTCACACTGCTTTATTGTGGGGACTGGGGACCACCAGTATATTATATAGGAGGAGTACAGTGCAGAGTTTTGCTGATAGTGACCACCAGTATACGTTGTCTGCCTGAAAAACACTCCATGTCTGTGCTCAGTGTGCTGCATATATCTGTGCTCACACTGCTTTATTGTGGGGACTGGGGACCACCAGTATATTATATAGGAGGAGTACAGTGCAGAGTTTTGCTGACCAGTGACCACCAGTATACGTTGTCTGCCTGAAAAACACTCCATATCTGTGCTCAGTGTGCTGCATATATCTGTGCTCACACTGCTTTATTGTGGGGACTGGGGACCAGCAGTATTATATAGGAGGAGTACAGTGCAGAGTTTTGCTGACAGTGACCACCAGTCTACGTTGTCTACCTGAAAAACACTCCATATCTGTGCTCAGTGTGCTGCATATATCTGTGCTCACACTGCTTTATTGTGGGGACTGGGGACCACCAGTATATTAAATAGGAGGAGTACAGTGCAGAGTTTTGCTGACCAGTGACCACCAGTATACGTTGTCTGCCTTAAAAATACTCCATATCTGTGCTCAGTGTGCTGCATATATCTGTGCTCACACTGCTTTATTGTGGGGACTGGAGACCACCAGTATATTATATAGGAGGAGTACAGTGCAGAGCTTTGCTGACAGTGACCACCAGTATACGTTGTCTGCCTGAAAAACACTCCATATCTGTGCTCAGTGTGCTGCATATATCTGTGCTCACACTGCTTTATTGTGGGGACTGGGGACCAGCAGTATTATATAGGAGGAGTACAGTGCAGAGTTTTGCTGACAGTGACCATCAGTCTACGTTGTCTACCTGAAAAACACTCCATATCTGTGCTCAGTGTGCTGCATATATCTGTGCTCACACTGCTTTATTGTGGGGACTGGAGACCACCAGTATATTAAATAGGAGGAGTAAAGTGCAGAGTTTTGCTGACCAGTGACCACCAGTATATATAGCAGTACGGTACGGTAGGCCACTGCTCTACCTACCTCTGTGTCGTCAAGTATACTATCCATCCATACCTGTGGTGCATTACAGTTGTGCGCAGTATATATAGTAGTAGGCCATTGCTATTGATAGTTACTGGCATATAATTCCACACATTAAAAAATGGAGAACAAAAATGTGGAGGTTAAAATAGGGAAAGATCAAGATCCACTTCCACCTCGTGCTGAAGCTGCTGCCACTAGTCATGGCCGAGACGATGAAATGCCATCAACGTCGTCTGCCAAGGCCGATGCCCAATGTCATGGTAGAGAGCATGTAAAACCCAAAAAACAAAAGTTCAGTAAAATGACCCAAAAATCAAAATTGAAAGCGTCTGATGAGAAGCGTAAACTTGCCAATATGCCATTTACGACATGGAGTGGCAAGGAACGGCTGAGGCCCTGGCCTATGTTCATGGCTAGTGGTTGAGATTCACATGAGGATGGAAGCACTCATCCTCTTGCTAGAAAAATGAAAAGACTTAAGCTGTCAAAAGCACAGCAAAGAACTGTGCATTCTTCTAAATCACAAATCCCCAAGGAGAGTCCAATTGTGTCGGTTGCGATGCCTGACCTTCCCAACACTGGACGGGAAGAGCTTGCGCCTTCCACCATTTGCACGCCCCCTGCAAGTGCTAGAAGGAGCACCCGCAGTCCAGTTCCTGATAGTCAAATTGAAGATGTCACTGTTGATGTACACCAGGATGAGGATATGGGTGTTGCTGGCGCTGGGGAGGGAATTGACAAGGAGGATTCTGATGGTGAGGTGGTTTGTTTAAGTCAGGCACCCGGGGAGACACCTGTTGTCCGTGGGACGAATATGGCCATTGACATGCCTGGTCAAAATACAAAAAAATCACCTCTTCGGTGTGGAATTATTTCAACACAAATGCGGACAACAGGTGTCAAGCCATGTGTTGCCTTTGTCAAGCTGTAATAAGTAGGGGTAAGGACGTTAACCACCTAGGAACATCCTCCCTTATATGTCACCTGGTCCGCATTCATCAGAAGTCAGTGACAAGTTCAAAAACTTTGGATGACAGCGGAAGCAGTCCACTGACCACTAAATCCCTTCCTCTTGTAACCAAGCTCCTGCAAACCACACCACCAACTCCCTCAGTGTCAATTTCCACCTTACACAGGAAAGCCAATAGTCCTGCAGGCCATGTCACTGGCAAGTCTGACGAGTCCTCTCCTGCCTGGGATTCCTCCGATGCATCCTTGAGTGCAACGCCTACTGCTGCTGGCGCTGCTGTTGTTGCTGCTGGGAGTCGATCGTCACCCCGGAGGGGAAGTCGGAAGACCACTTGTACTACTTCCAGTAAGCAATTGACTGTCCAACAGTCCTTTGCGAGGAAGATGAAATATCACAGCAGTTATCCTGCTGCAAAGCGGATAACTCAGGTCTTGTCAGCCTGGGTGGTGAGCAACGTGGTTCCGGTATCCACCGTTACTTCAGAGGCAACTAGAGACTTGTTTGAGGTACTGTGTCCCCGGTACCAAATACCATCTAGGTTCCATTTCTCTAGGCAGGCGATACTGAAAATGTACACAGACGTCAGAAAAAGAGTCACCAGTGTCCTAAAAAATGCAGTTGTACCCAATGTCCACTTAACCACGGACATGTGGACAAGTGGAGCAGGGCAGACTCAGGACTATATGACTGACAGCCCACTGGGTAGATGTATTGCCTCCCGCAGCAAGAACAGCAGCGGCGGCACCAGTAGCAGCATCTCGCAAACGCCAACTCGTTCCTAGGCAGGCTACGCTTTGTATCACCGCTTTCCATAAGAGGCACACAGCTGACAACCTCTTACGGAAACTGAGGAAGATCATCGCAGAATGGCTTATCCCAATTGGACTCTCCTGGGGATTTGTGACATCGGACAACGCCACCAATATTGTGCGTGCATAACAGCTGGGCAAATTCCAGCACGTCCCACGTTTTGCACATACATTGAATTTGGTGGTGCAGAATTATTTAAAAAACGACAGGGGCATGCAAGAGATGCTGTCGGTGGCCCGAAGAATTGCGGGTCACTTTCGGCATTCAGCCACCGCGTGCTGAAGACTGGAGCACCAGCAAACACTCCTGAACCTGCCCTGCCATCATCTGAAGCAAGAGGTGGTAACGAGGTGGAATTCAACCCTCTATATGCTTCAGAGGATGGAGGAGCAGCAAAAGGCCATTCAAGCCTATACATCTGCCCACGATATAGGCAAAGGAGGGGGAATGCATCTGACTCAAGCGCAGTGGAGAATGATTTCAACGTTGTGCAAGGTTCTGCAACCCTTTGAACTTGCCACACGTGAAGTCAGTTCAGACACTGCCAGCCTAAGTCAGGTCATTCCCCTCATCAGGCTTTTGCAGAAGAAGCTGGAGACACTGAAGGAGGAGCTAAAACAGAGCGATTCCGCTAGGCATGTGGGACTTGTGGATGGAGCCCTTAATTCGCTTAACCAGGATTCACGGGTGGTCAATCTGTTGAAATCAGAGCACTACATTTTGGCCACCGTGCTCGATCCTAGATTTAAAATCTACGTTGTATCTCTCTTTCCGGCAGACACAAGTCTGCAGAGGTTCAAAACCTGTTGGTGAGAAAATTGTCAAGTCAAGCGGAACGTGACCCGTCAACAGCTCCTCCTTCACATTCTCCCGCAACTGGGGGTGCGAGGAAAAGGCTAAGAATTCCGAGCCCACCCGCTGGTGGTGATGCAAGGCAGTCTGGAGCGAGTGCTGACATCTGGTCCGGACTGAAGGACCTGCCAACGATTACTGACATGTCGTCTACTGTCACTGCATATGATTCTGTCACCATTGAAAGAATGGTGGAGGATTATATGAGTGACCGCATCCAAGTAGGCACGTCAGACAGTCTGTACATATACTGGCAGGAAAAAGAGGCAATTTGGAGGCCCTTGCACAAACTGGCTTTATTCTACCTAAGTTGCCCTCCCTCCAGTGTGTACTCCGAAAGAGTGTTTAGTGCAGCCGCTCACCTTGTCAGCAATCGGCGTACGAGGTTACTTCCAGAAAATGTGGAGAAGATGATGTTCATCAAAATTAATTATAATCAATTCCTCCGTGGAGACATTCACCAGCAATTGCCTCCAGAAAGTACACAGGGATCTGAGATGGTGGATTCCAGTGGGGACAAATTAATAATCTGTGAGGAGGGGGATGTACACAGTGAAAGGGGTGAGGAATCGGAGGATGATGATGAGGTGGACATCTTGCCTCTGTAGAGCCAGTTTGTGCAAGGAGAGATTGAGTGCTTCTTTTTTGGTGGGGGCCCACACCAACCAGTCATTTCAGTCACAGTCGTGTGGCAGACCCTGTCGCTGAAATGATGGGTTCGTTAAAGTGTGCATGTCCTGTTTATACAACATAAGGGTGGGTAGGACAATTCCATCTTGCACCTCTTTTTTCTTTCATTTTTCTTTGCATCATGTGCTGTTTGGGGACAATTTTTTTTAAGTGCCATCCTGCCTGACACTGCAGTGCCACTCCTAGATGGGCCAGGTGTTTGTGTCGGCCACTTGTGTCGCTTAGCTTAGTCACACAGCGACCTTGTTGCGCCTCTTTTTTTCTTTGCATCGTGTGCTGTTTGGGGACAATTTTTTTGAAGTGCCATCCTGCCTGACACTGCAGTGCCACTCCTAGATGGGCCAGGTGTTTGTGTCGGCCACTTGGGTCGCTTAGCTTAGTCACACAGCTACCTCATTGGGCCTCTTTTTTTCTTTGCATCATGTGCTGTTTGGGGACTATTTTTTTGAAGTGCCATCCTGTCTGACACTGCAGTGCCACTCCTAGATGGGCCAGGTGTTTGTGTCGGCCACTTGGGTTGCTTAGCTTAGTCACACAGCTACCTCATTGCGCCTCTTTTTTTCTTTGCATCATGTGCTGTTTGGGGACAATTTTTTTGAAGTGCCATCCTGCCTGACACTGCAGTGCCACTCCTAGATGGGCCAGGTGTTTGTGGCGGCCACTTGTGTCGCTTAGCTTAGCCATCCAGTGACCTCGGTGCAAATTTTAGGACTAAAAATAATATTGTGAGGTGTGAGGTGTTCAGAATAGACTGAAAATGAGTGGAAATTATGGTTATAATAATACTATGTTAATAATACTATGGGATCAAAATGACCCCCAAATTCTTTGATTTATGCTGTTTTTGAGGGTTTTTTGTAAAAAAAACACCTGAATCCAAAACACACCCGAATCCAACAAAATAATTTCAGGGAGGTTTTGCCAAAACGCGTCCGAATCCAAAACACGGCTGCGGAATCGAATCCAAAACCAAAACACAAAACCCGAAAAATTTCCGGTGCACATCACTATTAATTTCTCATTGACAGTGATTCGCTAACAGTGGCGGTTACTACCTGTTGGAAGGGGGGTTAAAACATAAGCCTGATAGTACCTTTAATGTTACATGTAATATGTGCCAGGGCTGCCTGTTCCATGGGATCAGCAGCTCTGTGTTTCACAGCAGCTACTGCACCTGGGACACAGTACTCCCTTTCCTGTATAAGTCCACCCCCTGTCGTTGCCTAGCAATCGCCTCTGCCTGATTGACAGGCAGAGGCGGTCGAAGGGCGAGAGGGGGCAGCACGGCGGCATTTGGCCGCCGTTTTGTTTGCACGGTCCGGCCAACGCAAGCGTGGCTGGACCGTGTGGGGGGCGGGCCGCAGCAGCTGCATGATGTTACACGCAGCCGCAGCATTCCGGGCAGCGACGAGAAGCTCCCGGCCGGCACGCAAAAGCTGCGCTGACCGGGAGCTACTCCTGAAGTGCAAAAGCATTGTCGCTGTGCGATGCTTTTTCACTTCTGCGACGGGGCAGGAAATGACATGCGGGGCGGGCTAGCCCTGTGCGGGGCGTCCCCCCACATGTCTGTGGTCCTGATCGTAGCTGTGCTAAACTTAGCACAGCTACCATCAAGTCTGAATCACTTGATTTCCAAAGTCATGTTTAAAATTGTTTGAGAACTATTCCCCACATTCCATTATTGGTGTCAAATTTGGATTAAAGTGTTCCATATGGAATGTCCTACTCCAACCCCAACCACACCACAGACACACCTCCACGTTGCTGTCCCAGCTCTAGATATAGACTATAAAATCTGCCAAGTACAAAGCACTTAATTTATAAATCGAGTAAGGTAAAGCAAAATGGAATTTGGAAGATTGTATCCCCAGAACTAGGCAACACCGCAAATCTGCCTGACCACTACAAAATTCAATTTGTGGGAAACTTTTCCAGAGACTCTTGATTACATTTATCAAAACATATCACCGAGATCAGTGTTATTCACCTATCCTAACAGTAGTGGCCCAGAGTAATGTTACTGGCCCTTCCCTGGGCCATACCCTGTATGAGATAAACTGAAAACTGGAGGCTATCACAGCTGGTCACCATTTTTTTTTATTTAGTAAAGGGATTTCACCAGTGAAAAGACCCAAATATTGTGATATTGCATCTGTTGGTGGTGATCACCCAGTGGTAATTTTACCCATCTATAACTGTTGTTCATAACATCACTGTCTTTTGAGCAGGTGGTTGAGGCTGCTGGCCAGGATAAGGATTCACCCCCCTTATTAGTACATCATAGCTTCCATAATGATGTAAGTCACAAATATTTGGACACATTCCATGGACACCCTCTATATAATAATTGTGTGAGGTCTGTCCCATCTCCAACATGGGCGTGCCCCACTGATTCCCCTATCTAGGAAGATGGGACACACTTAAGCCTAGCAGGATACAGGTGAGTGCTTTGCTACAAATGCGGTAAGTATGGGGGCAGAATAGAGCAGGGGCTGGACATTACGGAGCTGGATTGGGGTGGGGGCAGCACCTGATGGGGACAGAGCAGGATACGGCGTGGGAAGTAGCAGGACAGAGCAGATCCCGGTGGGAAGGTGAGAATCCAGTAAGTATGGGTGCAGGACAGAGCGGGGGATGGGCATTACAAAGTGGGATTGGGGTAGTGGTTGGGCAGTACTTAATGGGGACAGAGCTGGATACAGCATGGGGGTGGAACTGGACAGATCGGGAGGCGGAGCAGCGGGCAGACCCTGAGGTGACCGGGCATATGACATGTTGGCATCAGGTGTGACATTTAAGTAAAAAGGCCCTCTAGATATTGAAATTGTTTTCATTGTATTTCTCAATGAAAATATTGGTATTTATTTAATAACATTGGGCTACGTGCGTATAGCAGTTCCATTCACCTAGCGTTTTTGTGCTAGATAGTGCAAGAAGCTTGGCGTGACTTAGATTCTCTGCTACGGGTAGCAATTTCTACATTTTACTTAAATTTGCATCGTATTCACATCACAGCTGTATGCAAACTTGTTTACAGTGGGACACTAGATTACTACTTTTGTCACTAAGGAACGGGTGTGGATTATTAGATCTACACTAAAAAGGTCTACAGTCAATAGGTCTACCACTAATGGTAGACATGCATTAGGTTGACAGGGTCAAAAAGTCAACATAAAATAAGTAGACTGTAGGAAAGGTCGATAGGGTCAAAAGGTCAACAGTGTCAAAAGGTCGACACAAAAAGGTAGACACCAAATTTTTGTTTACTTTTTGTGTCGACCTTGTGACACTGTCGACCTTTTGACCATATCGACCTGTCCTACTGTCTACTTATTCTATGTCGACCTTTTAACCCTGTCGACCTAATGCATGTCTACCATTAGTGGTAGACCTATTGACTGTAGACTGTAGACCTTTTTAGTGTAGATCTATAGTCCAGAAACCCTAGGGAATTGGTATAAACTCGAAGATTTAGCATAAAGATACGTGGGGCTGGTGGTGGTGGTAGTGGTGGTGGTGGGCATGGAACCTTGTCTGTTGCTTCCTACCAAGATTAGAAACTGAGTTGCACTCAGAAGTACATGAAATACCAGTTTTAGTGTTCATTGTTCCCTGCATTGTAATGTCTCATTAGTGATGCCAATAAGATGCATATTTTAAGAAAAAGCCTCCGGAGGGATGATTGGCGCAAAGTCCCTGGCTTGTCAAATGGGGATATTTTATACAATTTATACAAAAATGTATGTGGACACATCTGTACATTATTAACATTTTTCTTTAAATACAGTCTCTATATTGCACAACATTGTATAATAAATCACATGAGAATCTACACACACACACACACACACACACACACACACACACACACACACACACACACACACACACACACACGGGTGTTTATGAAAATGATGCCTTAGCAGGAAAGAAATGTTTTTCCTCGATTATTGATGGATATAAGACATCCATGTACGGCATATGGTGATGTTTTTGTGGCGCCTTCTCTTCTGATCCTGCAACACATGGCATTTTTTTCCATTCTATCAATTTCCACCTGTTCTCTGGTCCAGTGGAGGACTGTGCATGGTATCAGAGGACTGCAGGGTGGCTACACTTGTTTCGCTGGCTACCGTCCATCACATGTGTACTTAGGATGCAGAGCTGTGAGCCAGCTGCTGCTGAACCATCATGTTATCAGATGACAAATGGCTCCATATCAGGTGTTTGAACTGACAGGCTGCCCCATCTGGTAGATGATTCTGGAAGCCTGGCATCACCTGATGAATGGGGGAACTGACAATGCCAATCTGTGCAACCCCTGCAGATTCCCTCTTGCCAGTTCAACAGCCACAATCCAGTATTTCTCTGCAGTCTGCTCGCTTAGTCCCATTGACAGATGAGCTTTATAGTAAATAAATTGTCATTAAACTACAGTATGTTAGTATTTTTCTTACAGGTGCATAGATATCTGACATTTCCACAATGACAAAAATAAAGAATATAACTAATTGTTCAAGAACTACTGTATTAGAAAAACATAACCGATTTTAATATATCTACAGTATATCAGGGAATCTCAACTCCAGTCCTCAGTGACTACTGGCAGGTTATGCTTTGTGGATGTCGTTAACCATGCACAGGTGAGTTAATCTATTTGTTGGGTCAGCAATTATCCCACCTGTTTCCATAGACAGAAATCCTCAAAACATCACCAGTCGGGAAAACTTGAGGGTTGAGGTCGAGAACCCATGATCTATATAATAATCTCCTAAGATTAGTTCCTATGCCAAGTCGCCAACATGCTTTTTGCAGTGGGAGTCTGAGTGCTTGCTGCAGATGCATGTCCCTCCAATGGCTTCCACTAATACCCCTTTCACACAGCACAAATAACCCTGTATCGACCCGGTATATTGCCAGGTCGACACGGGTCGCTGTGCGGTGTGAAAGGGTCAATACAGAATTCCTGGGTCATCTGACCCGGTAATTCAACCCGGGTTATAAGAAGGGTTATTCCCGGGTTATTATCGGGTCAGGCGTAGTGCAACCCGGTGCCCATTCACTGCATGGGGAGAGGCGGCGCGGAGATGATGTCATCTCCCATCGCCACCTCCGCCACCGCCTGGATGGCAACCCAACCAGGCATATTGCCATGTCAGGATGGCGGTGTGTAGGGTCCAATACAGGGTCCCACCCGGGAAGAACCCGTTTCCAATTCCCGGGTGGGACCCGGCATTGCGATGTGAAAGCGGTATAAGTGGCATATCTATAATGGGTGAGGGGTGTGCGATGAACACGATCCCAGGGTCCAGGGGGGGGGCCACACCGCACACTCTTCACCCATTTCTTTAATACGTATCCCCCCGAAGTTCCGCGTCGGCGGTAGCCATGCTGCACAAATCATCAGGAAAATGGCTGCTGTGCCATTTCCCCCAGAGACCTACACATGCACACTTGACTGTGGCACAGAACTAGGGTCTTCAAGTGTGCCTAGTGCTAAGAGTCTACTGCACTGCTGGCTAGAGGGGAAGGGGCCCAGATGGAGACTACACACAGCTGGAAAGGAGGAGGACCTACCAGGAACTGGTAAGTAAGCATAAATATAGGGGAAGTCAATAGGCATGCTTTGATATTATAGGCTACAAGAGATGCTCTGACTGTTTGGAAAAAAAGCTCTTGAAGCAGTTTGTCAAAACTGAGTGAAAGTTCAAGAATGAAATGGGTTTTTGCCTGTTAAACCTTCCCATATGATGGCATTTGACATCTGTTATTTTTGACACCTCATACATGCTCCTCAACGTATATGTAATGTTAGCATCTCCAAATCCAATACACTCAATAGCATTTTTGTACTTCTTTTTGTTTTTATTCTTAAATGTGCCTACAACTGTAAAGCATTAACCTGATATGAGAAGTGACTCATGTCTTTCAATAATCAGGGCCGTTTTTTGTGGCAGACAAGCCATGCAATGGCACGGGGTTCCCACCGCGGCACTTTGCAATGTCCCTGACTGATTCCCCTGCTCCTTGTCATAGTACTCTAGTCAAGGGGTGGAGTTTCGTGGAATGAAGCGTTTGCATCGTGACGTAACGATGCAACGCTTAATTTCATGAAACCCCACCCCCGAGCCGAGAACTATGACAGGGAGGGCAGGGAGCAGGGGAGCAGCTGGCAGGCTGGTGGGGGCTGTACACACCCCTGAGTCCTGACAATGAGCACTACACACCACTGACATCTAGCATTACACACTTCTGGCATTACACGCCCCTGGCAACTAGCATTACACACCCCTAAGCCCTGACAACTAGCATTACCCTCCCCTGAGCACTGACAATGTGCATTACCCTTGGCAATGAGCACTACACACCCCTGGCAACTAGCATCATACACCCCTGGCATCTAGCATTACACACCCCTGAGCCTTGACAACGAGCATTACCCCTGGCAACAAACACTACGTACCACTGGCAACTAGCATTACACACCCCGGGCAACTAGCATTACACACCCCTGAGCCCTGACAAGCATATTCCCTGGCAACGAACATTACACACCCCTGGCAATGATCATGACACTCGTCTCAGAGCATGAAACCCCTGGCAATGAGCATGGATCCCAGAGCATGAAACTGCTGGCAACGGGCATGGCAACGGGCATGGCAACGAGCATGACACCCAGTGCGTGAAACCCTTGGCAACAAGCAGGTAATATAAAAGTTATTAGAAGCTTTACTGTAGGGCATAATGTATCACGGGCATTTCTCTGTGTGGCATAATATGGTGCATGGGGTATTACTATGTGGGGCTTAATATGGTGGAATTTATTTTTATTCCCTGTGGTGGCCGAGGTCTGTTGGTGCAGGGTCAAAACTGGGGTGTAAGGTAGTCTTTTCAAGCAAGTCCACGCCCATTTTAGCAAGACCATGCCCATTTTAGCTAGGCCACACACCCTCATCGGGAGCAAGCGCCAAATTTGTTTTTCTTATATCTGTGGGGGGCATTTTGAAATCTCGCACTGGGTGCCAAATTGGCTTGAAACAGCCCTGTCTACAATTGTTGATGGAACTCCTTTCTATTTACTAAATTATAATGTTGAGTTACAGTATAAATTAGTTTCTACTCTATGTAGAAGACAGTGGATAACATGCATAAAGGTATACCGTTACTTGATTACTGCAAAACAGTGAGTATGTTTGGGAAAATGATATAATATTAAGGCTCAAATTTAATAACATATGAGCTGTAGGCAGCAGTGAGGTTTTGGTGATGTAGCCAGCCTAGAGATTTAAAGCAGCAATTTACAGTATTTTAAGGTAAAAACAACGTATTGTTGCCTTTTAAAAAATAGTGGTTTTAAATCTTGAGGCTACATCACCAAACTCTCCCCGCTGCCTGCAATTTGCAGGCTGTTACATATGGGCCTGAAATTTGTGCAAGTTGTTCCTGCAAATTGTAGTGTATTTCCTTTAAGGTCCTTGTAGCAAAAAGTTTTCAGTTGAGATGATAAGGTAAGTGTGGACCAGATGTAGCAACTTCAGATGATATTAATATCAGAAGTTATTTCCTAGAACATAAAGGGTTCCAAACTCAATGTTATCTTTTGCGGTAAAAATACATGTGGTGACTTGATATGTAATTTAGAAAGTTAGAAATTATATTACTTTCCGTCTCCAACTCTACCAATCTTGCTGCTTCCATCTAGGCAGCATCTCTAGAATTCGACACTTCCTCACCCATAAGCTCTCTTATTCATGCTCTTGTCTTCTCCCACTTGGACTATTGTACCATCTATTTTCTATTTTTCATCTCTCCCAACTTTCCCGTTACATCTATCGTCAATGCCGCAGCTTGTTTCATCTTATCACATTACTCTAATTCAACCTCTCCTCTGCTTTAGGTTCTTCCCTGGCTCTCTTACCTTGTACAGGATCCAGTTTAAGCTTCTCAAAGCACTTCATCAGTCCTCTTCTTCTTCTTCTTGTATCTTTGACTTCATCTCAATCCACAGTCCCTCTCGCTCTCTCTGCTCTTCCTGAAACTGTTGCTGCTTAGATAATTATCTCCTCCCAGTCCTGCATATAAGATTTTTCCTGTGAAGCTATCCTCCTTTGGAACTCACTTCTCTGAACTATCAGACTGTAGACTACCACCATGCATTGTTTCAAACATGCCATGAAAATACACCTGTTCATCAAGGTCTATCAGTGTCCTCACCTTCTTAATTCTCAACTCTCTGCCATCAGTCATAATTTTTCCCCGGTTAGCCTCCAAGTTAAACCCTGATTTCCCTAATCTTTTGCCTCTCATGAGCAGGTCCCTCCAATAAGCTCCCACTCACAGCCAAAGTCTAAGTTCCACCTACCACTAGACAATGGGTTGAGTGATACTTTTTCAACCATCATTATCTTGTCAGCTTATTATTTCAAAGTATAATGTATGCCTTTGTGTAGTTGGTTGCACTTTTCTATATAGAATTGATTGTGTCATTTTTCAATGTACTGTAGATGCTTGGTGGCACACTAAATAATACAAATTACTAATGACAATAATAATTTACATATTGGATAATCTCATTCCAGTCTTTAATTCCAAAGGTCCTGAGATGGCAATAACAGAACAAGTATTTCTGCAGTACCTATACAATTCTTGTTTAATAAATGATCTCATGTTATTGACGGTAAGATATGATTTGGATATTGGGAACAGAGGACAGTTCTGAGGCAATGATGATACGTAGGTAGCAAGTTTGACGGATTTTATTTTATAATTACAATGTCAAAAGAAAAAGAGAAGCCAAGTAGGTAGCTTCTGATGGCTGGTGTAATTACTATAAGTTCAGGTTTTAAAAGACAGAGAGGCTCATTTAACTCATTATGGATGATAAAACTCATTGCGTATGATAATTGGTGCCAAATCCAGCCAATCAGCTCCTAACTGTTTGAAAAACAGACTTACAGTCAGATGGTTAAGCAGAACATGAGTCCTTCCTGCTTCCAACATCACATAGCACTGGAGCCACACTGAATGCTGGCACCCTCATCGTCTCTGCCGTGTTACACCAGTGATCAAAAAACTGTTCCTGGCAGTCCATTAAAACTATGGCTGGGGAGGGGGTAAAATAAAGAAGTTCTAATCTGCCATGGACAATGCCCCCAGCTGGCTCTGATACTTGGAGCACAAGCTCCTCCTGCTCTGCCCTTGCTACTGCAACTGCTCATACTACAAAACAAGGTCACATTTTTTCTTAATGTAGCAATAGATGGAATGTGAGTGCACAGAAATAACCCCGTCCCATCATAAGAAGCAAAATATTGCACTCTTCACAAGTTTGATCCACTAACCCATGGGTTTGCCATTATAAAAGGCACCTTAGAACAGTGGTCTCCAACCTTAATTGGGGTATGAGCTACTCGAGAAAAATTATACCTCCTGAGGAGCTACTAAAGTTTTTTGGGGAAAAAATCCATACTTGAATGGTTGCTGGCGTGCTCTCAGTGTTAAGACTGGACTCATGGGCAAAAGAGTTTCTGGCGCCCCTCCCATTGCTAAAAAAGAGGGTGTGGCCTCACTGTAAGGGGTGTGGCATTGCAGGAAGAGACAACCTTTTACCCCATTTTTGCAACCTGCACCATACGCGCACGCAGCGGGGGTTTCTGAGTACCTGGAAACCCCCCTGCCCGCCGATCCATCGCGCAGCTCACCCATTTCTTTTTCACTTCCATTTCGGGTGTGGGGAGAGATAGTGCGGAGCGCAGGCAGCTGTGTTACTAACGTGGCTGCTGTCTGCACTCCACACCGACAGAGAGGCTGGGTGACTGTAGAGGGAGCTGCAGCGTCAGCACGCAGCCCCTCTAAGGAAGTTCCCATGGGGCACTGCATGAGACCTGCTGCTGGGACTGTAGTCGCTGGTGTTTCCCGGAGGCGCTTTAAGAGAGACAGGTGTGTGTCTCGCGGCGGGAGGCGGGAGGGGTTGTTGTGATCTTTAATAAATTATGCCTACTAGATGTGCAATGTGTATGTGGTGTACTATATGTGTGTGCAATGTGCAATGTGCATGATGAGCATATGTGTGTATGCTGTGCTATTTATATGTGTGTGCATTGTGAATGATTATGTGGTGTGCAATGCATTTGTATGCAATGTATGTGTAGTGTGCTGTGTGTGTAATGTGTGTGTGGTGTGCTGTGTATATGAGTGTGCCCAGTGTTTACAGTAAGTGTGTGTTGTATGCTGTATACAATGTGTGTGTGATGTATGTGTGTGGTGTGCTGTGTGTGTGGTGTACTATGTATATGTATAGTGTGCTATGTATATTTGCATGTGTGCAATGTGTATGGTGTGCTATTTATGTGTGTGGCGTGCTGTGTGTGCAATGTGTATATGTGTATGGTGTGCTATGTATGTGTGTGCAATGTGTATGTGTGTTTGGTGTACTATGTATGTGTATAGTGTGCTATGTATATGTGTGCAGTTTGTATGGTGTACTATGTATGTGTATAGTGCGTTATGTATATGTGTGGGGGCAGTGTGTATAATGTACTATGTACTGTGTGTGTATAGTGTACTATGTATATATGTGTGTGTGCAGTGGGTATGGTGTACTATGTACTGTGTGTGTATAGTGTACTATGTATATATGTGTGTGTGTGTGTGTGTGTGTGTGCAGTGTGTATGGTGTACTATGTACTGTGTGTGTATAATGTGCTATATATATGTGTGTGTGAGCAGTGTGCATGGTGTACTATGTATGTTTGAGTGTGGGGACAGCTAGAAAGTCTGTAAATATGTTGTGCTATGTATGTATGTATGTATGTGCAATGTATGTGTCTGCAATGTGCATATGTGTGCAATATGGAACCCCCCCCCCCCCCCCAGTAAATCCTGCGTTCGCCCCTGTGCACGCCCAGACATTGGCCACCACAGGAAAAAACATCCTGATTCATGCCCATTACATTATTTGTCATTTTTCCTCCTTACAGTAATGCCCCTTACACATTATGCCACACACGTAATGCCCATGACGCATTATACCACACACAGTAATGCCACTTACACAATATGCCACACACCTTAATGCCTGTTACACATAATGCCACACACCGCAGTGCTCCTGACACATTACTACACACACCATAATGACCACTACACATTATGCCACACACGTAATGCCCGTGACGCATTATACCACACTGTTACACATAATGCCACCCACCGCAGTGCTCCTAACACATTATTACACACACCCAGAGGCAGAACTCTGGGAGGCAACGGAGACATCTGCCGCCGGGCTCCTGCTCTGAAGGGGGGCACCTCTCCTACCATTCTGTTACACCATTGAATTTAGTTAATTGATAGCTGCCGCTGTCTTTTCAGTGGCCAACTTGCTCACTGGTCCCTGCACCTTACAAATCTCACCCTTGTTATTATACTGTAGATACACATTTTACAAGTGTCATACCCAGGATTAGAACCCACGACCTATTACACTGGAAGCAGACA
Source organism: Pseudophryne corroboree (assembly GCF_028390025.1). Taxonomy (NCBI): domain Eukaryota; kingdom Metazoa; phylum Chordata; class Amphibia; order Anura; family Myobatrachidae; genus Pseudophryne; species Pseudophryne corroboree. The sequence continues at coordinate 739,518,116 of NC_086448.1, read as the reverse complement.
CCTTACTGATGAAGCTGTTTGCTCCTGTATAGGAAATATGAGAATTTTAAGATATATGAAGTTACTTTTCTGACAATTACATGTAACTTCATATAGTTAGAATTCTCATGCTTCCTGTACAGGAGCAAATAGCTCCATCAGTAAAGTGTCTGCTGTCAAGGTAACAGGTCATGGGTTCTAATCCTAGGTATGACTGCTAATAATTGTGTGATTTAAAATAAGACTATTAAATACAGTATATAAAAAAAAATTCAGAACACTACACACACACACACACACACACATATTTATCTTAATATAGGAAATAGGGGGGCACCAATATTTATCTTGCCTCTGGGCAACTGGGACGAACTTACGCCACTGCACACACCTTAATGCCCATGACATATTATGCCACACACCGCAATGCCCCTGACACATTATGCCACACACCGCAATGCCCGTGATACATTATGCCCCACACTGTAATGCCCGACACATTATGCCACCTACTGCAATGCCCTCGATACATTATGCCACACACCGTAATGACTATTACACATTATGGCCCGCAATAAGGTTTCTAATTAATTTTAAATAACCTGCTCGTTATCAGGTGTCTCATGCTCATTGCCAGGGGTTTCATGCTCGTTGCCAGGGGTTTCATGCTCGTTGCCAGGGGTTTCATGCTCTGGGTATCCTACTTGTTGCCAGGAGTGTAACGGTTGTTGTCAGGGGTTTCATGCTCTGGGTTCCATGCTTGTTGCCAGGGGTGTCATGCTCATTGCCAGGGGTCTTGTTGCCAGTGGTGAAATGTTCGTTGCCAGGGGTGTAATGCTCTGCGTGTCATGCTCATTGCCAGGGGTCTTGTTGCCAGGGGTGTAATGCTCTGCGTGTCATGCTCGTTGCCAGGGGTCTTGTTGCCAGGGGTGTAATACTCTGTTTGTCATGCAGAGGGGGGGACCGCTCAGCACCAGAGGTCCATATCCAGAGCATGTAGCAGCAGCAGAGCAGTGTGAGACTGGTGGCACTGCTGTCACTGAGAAGCCGCCGGCACCACTGCTGCAGCATGACACATTTTGATTCAGGGGGCACAGGACTCCTACAGGCAAGCGGGACACTAGGACTAGCGGAGTGAGCCTCCTCCGATTCCAAACACGCTGTGTGTGGGGTGTAAGGAACTACCGGGAGCACCAGCGCTAGGCGCTCCCGGCACTTCCGAGTATCTATAGCACTGTGCTGCATGACAGGCACTAGAGGTCTAATATGACCTCTAGCGCCTGTCTCCGCTGCAGAGGAGTGCTAGGGACCGGATGGGGGAGTCAATTACGGACTCCCCCCCGAAGTTGGCCAGCAGCAGCAGCCAGCACGGGTCGAGCGACCCGGATTGCGGCAGCGAGCGACGGGTTGGTGAGCGCTGCCTTAGAATGAAGAGGTGTATCTATAAATCAGGCCCTAAACATAGAGCAATTTGAGAAAAGATAATATTTTATTAGCTGTTTGTGCTGCTATCTTTTGAGAGACATCATGGAAATCCTCGCTCATCACAGCTGAGGATGTAGAAGTGATTTAAACGCACTGTAAAGTCCTCACTTACAACTTTTCATACTTTGAGAGCAGTTTTATAATAATCATTTTAATTATTTTTAGTTTTCAACTTTACCTTTAAATATTTTATACATAAATAAATTAATCTGTAATGTCTTCACAAGAAATAACATAAACATCTGCCATTATAGTAATTGCCATTGCCATACGTGAAATAAAATAGAAAGTCCATATGAAGATCGGTCACTTCGGAAAATGGGTCCATGGGGATCTATTTAGAGTTGAACAGCTGATCCTCCATTAACTACTTTTTAATGATAATGAACCTCATTTTAGGGGGGGGTATGAAACTGCCGGAACAGAGATGTATAAATGCTCACACCCAAGAATACCAGGGGCATCTTGCAGATGAGCTTGTCATTTCAAGGATCATTAATTGAGATTACAGGATAAAATAAATTGCTGGTAACAAAGGTTTCAAAAATGTTATTGATTGTATATATAAACACAATATAAACAAGTCATATAATAAAGATATGCATATGTGAACGGAATATATAGCGTCATGTCTAGCATTATAGCTAATTGCCCTAGCTGAAACAATCTCTCAAATCCAAATATCATTTTCTCAATTGTATCTCAGAATGTGGACGTTTCCGAATCCCCCATCAATAAAAGCATATTCTATGGAAGTACCTGTTTGGCTACAGATATGTCCTCAGAAATCTGTCCTCAAATTGCAACCAATAGCCCCATTTAGTGGTCATTGCAACTATGCCGCAATATACATCCTGCCACACCTTTCTACGGGTTCGGTATGCTGTACCGCCGCGCGGGATGCCGAATGTTAGTATACCAACATTGGCATCCCAAGCGGTGGAATGATGGCAGGGGAGCAAGCGCAACTAAGGCCCTTGCGGGTTCGGTGGCGACCTGTGCTCACCACAGGTTCTATTCTCCCTCTGTGGGTGTGATGGACACCCATAGAGGGGGAATCACCTACCTCGCCGGTATACCGGCGGCTGTATGATGCCCCTGTCAGGATTCCTGCATCTGTATTGTGACCACTGGGATCCTGACGAACAGTATGCTAACTGCATACCGTTTCTACAACATATGCATCTTAATAATGCCATAAATGTACAATTCACGGGGACCCGGAACATGGTGCTGGCATTCCATCCAGCTACTGTGTGTGTTGTGCGCAACTCAACTAACCTGAGAAAAAAAGTACAAGACTTTGGCCTAGTACATGTGAGCCATGCATTGCACCACTCATCGTTGTGTTTAATCTGTGACTTCATACCAATTTCTGTGCAACCAAAACAGTCATTCTAACTGCCTAGAACTCTATAAGCAACTTTGTAAATTCAGAAAAAAAAGTAGCAAAGTCTAGAAATTGCTTCACGTGGCAGAGTATCCACCTGTGTATCACAGCATTTGGCACAAAATGGATTGGTGTATCAGGACTAGTGATGTGCACCGGACATTTTTCGGGTTTTGTGTTTTGGTTTTGGATTCGGTTCCGCGGCCGTGTTTTGGATTCGAACGCGTTTTGGCAAAACCTCACCGAAAATTTTTTGTCGGATTCGGGTGTGTTTTGGATTCCGGTGTTTTTTTCAAAAAACCCTAAAAAACAGCTTAAATTATAGAATTTGGGGGTCATTTTGATCCCATAGAATTATTAACCTCAATAACCATAATTTCCACTCATTTCCAGTCTATTCTGAACACCTCACACCTCACAATATTATTTTTAGTCCTAAAATTTGCACCGAGGTCGCTGGATGGCTAAGCTAAGCGACACAAGTGGCCGACACAAACACCTGGCCCATCTAGGAGTGGCACTGCAGTGTCAGGCAGGATGGCACTTCAAAAAAATTGTCCCCAAACAGCACATGATGCAAAGAAAAAAAGAGGCGCACCAAGGTCGCTGTGTGAATAAGCTAAGCGACACAAGTGGCCGACACAAACAGCTGGCCCATCTAGGAGTGGCACTGCAGTGTCAGGCAGGATGGCACTTCAAAAAAATTGTCCCCAAACAGCACATGATGCAAAGAAAAAAAGAGGCGCACCAAGGTCGCTGTGTGAATAAGCTAAGCGACACAAGTGGCCGACACAAACAGCTGGCCCATCTAGGAGTGGCACTGCAGTGTCAGGCAGGATGGCACTTCAAAAAAATTGTCCCCAAACAGCACATGATGCAAAGAAAAAAAGAGGCGCACCAAGGTCGCTGTGTGACTAAGCTAAGCGACACAAGTGGCCGACACAAACACCTGGCCCATCCAGGAGTGGCACTGCAGTGTCAGGCAGGATGGCACTTCTAAAAAATTGTCCCCAAACAGCACATGATGCAAAGAAAAAGAGAGGTGCACCAAGGTCGCTGTGTGACTAAGCTAGTATACTTGACGACACAGATGTAGGTAGAGCAGTGGCCTTCCGTACCGTACTGCTATATATACTGGTGATCACTGTGTCAGAAAACTGCAAAACTAAAATGCACCACAGGTATAGAATGTAGATGGATAGTATACTTAATGACGACACAGAGGTAGGTACAGCAGTGGCCTTCCGTACTGTACTGCTATATATAGTATACTGGTGGTCACTGTGTCAGCAAACTGCAAAACTAAAATGCACCACAGGTATAGAATGTAGATGGATAGTATACTTAATGACGACACAGAGGTAGGTACAGCAGTTGCCTTCCGTACCGTACTGCTATATATACTGGTGGTCACTGTGTCAGCAAACTGCAAAACTAAAATGCACCACAAGTATAGAATGTAGATGGATAGTATACTTAATGACGACACAGAGGTAGGTACAGCAGTGGCCTTCCGTACCGTACTGCTATATATACTGGTGGTCACTGTGTCAGCAAACTGCAAAACTAAAATGCACCACAGGTATAGAATGTAGATGGATAGTATACTTAATGACGACACATAGGTAGGTACAGCAGTGGCCTTCCGTACCGTACTGCTATATATAGTATACTGGTGGTCACTGTGTCAGCAAACTGCAAAACTAAAATGCACCACAGGTATAGAATGTAGATGGATAGTATACTTAATGACGACACAGAGGTAGGTACAGCAGTGGCCTTCCGTACCGTACTGCTATATATAGTATACTGGTGGTCACTGTGTCAGCAAACTGCAAAACTAAAATGCACCACAGGTATAGAATGTAGATGGATAGTATACTTAATGACGACACAGAGGTAGGTACAGCAGTGGCCTTCCGTACCGTACTGCTATATATAGTATACTGGTGGTCACTATGTCAGCAAACAGCAAAACTAAAATGCACCACAGGTATAGAATGTAGATGGATAGTATACTTAATGACGACACAGAGGTAGGTACAGCAGTGGCCTTCCGTACCGTACTGCTATATATACTGGTGGTCACTGTGTCAGCAAACTGCAAAACTAAAATGCACCACAGGTATAGAATGTAGATGGATAGTATACTTAATGACGACACAGAGGTAGGTACAGCAGTGGCCTACTGTACCGTAATGCTATATATTATATTATATACTGGTGGTCACTGGTCAGCAAAACTCTGCACTGTACTCCTCCTATATAATATTAATTATACTGGTGGTCCCCAGTCCCCACAATAAAGCAGCACACTGAGCACAGATATGGAGTGTTTTTCAGGCAGACAACGTATACTGGTGGTCACTGTCAGTAAAACTCTGCACTGTACTCCTGCTATATAATACAGCTGTTCCCCAGTCCCCACAATTAAGCAGTGTGAGCACAGATATATGCAGCACACTGAGCACAGATATGGAGCGTTTTTTTCAGGCAGAGAACGGATAAAACTGGTGGTCACTGATCAGCAAAACTCTGCACTGTACTCCTCCTATATTATACAGCTGCTCCCCAGTCCTCCCCACAATTAAGCAATAATGCACAATCAAGTTCAACAATAACGGAGAGGACGCCAGCCACGTCCTCTCCCTAACATTTCCAATGCATGAGTGAAAATGGCAGCGACGCGCGGCTGCTTATATAGAATCCGAATCTCGCGAGAATCCGACAGCGGGATGATGACGTTCGGGCGCGCTCGGGTTAACCGAGCCATACGGGAGAATCCGAGTATGCCTCGGACCGGTGTATAGTATGTGAAGTTCGGGGGGGTTCGGTTTCCGAGAAACCGAACCCGCTCATCACTAATCAGGACGCACAAAGTTATTACCACTCATACAGCTACTTACCCCTCTGTCTGTCTAGTGTGACTAATGGTAACTAGTTAGGTCTGTTTACACTTCATAGATTAGGATTGTTAGATATACTGTATTTCTTGTAACTAAAACTGAAATACATTGAGCATATTGGTTATATAATATAATATTGGAACCACAACTACTGTACTGCAATACTTACGTGAGCAAAAAAAAGATGTTTCAAAGACTAGATAAGCTGAAAGTTTGCTGGTAAATGTTGAGCAAAGGGAGAGAAAAAACAGTATTTATGTATTTTAATTTACACAATATACACACTCAAAGTCTATTTTAGAGGCAAACGCAAGATTGCAACTTTTACATTCACACAAAAATGCAACCCTACATTTAAATTTTCGCAGGTGTGGTTGCAATTGCAAATATCTTAACTGCAACTTTAAGACTAACATATAAATACAATATCATCATCATCAACTCAGAAACTTGCATAGCATCTTGGGGCTGTCAAAGAATACCCCTCCTAAAAGGAATGTGTAGATAAAAGTTGTACACATCTCTAAAGGAGAATACATACAAAATCCCGGTGGTTGGGATTCCGGCGGTCACATGACCGACAGTTGCATCCCAACACTGAAGATCCCAACATCGGAGGGGGTAAGTATTTCTACCCTCCCCCATCCCCTACTCTAACCCCAAACCACAGGGGTGGCAGCTATGGCTAACCCTCCTGGGGTGTTGGTTACCGCTAACCCTTGATGGGTGGCGGCTAGGGCTAACCACCCCCCCTAGTGCCTAACACAAACACCACCTAATGCCTAACCCTCCCCCCCCCCTTTGGCCCTAACTCTGAACCCCGATACTCATCTTCTGAGTGGTGCCGGGAATCCGGCATCAGTCACATGTCTTCCGGTATCCCAACAGCTGGGATGCTGAATGTGTTCCCATTTACAGGATATGGTTGGCTTCTTTTGTCAAAATGTTAACTTAAATCCTATCTTATTGCGATTACAATGGTGAAATAAAACAATAAAGTATGAAGGCATTAAATGTATGGATAGGTGTTGTTTGGAAAACAACTTTCACTCCATTGAGGTAACAGTAAAAAACATTTTACTGTTGCTGAAGCATTGATCCAATGGCAGATGTGTTTTGGACAATCAAGGGTACAGATCAGTGGCACAAGCAGGGGGGCCTCTGAATATTATTAGAATTACATAATTTTGTCCCCACCCCCTCCTAATAGACCTAGAAATGCAACATTTTGCAGTGAAGCGGTGGGGCCTAATGACATGGCTCCCAATCCATTATAAGACTATAGGATAGACAGAAATCTGTTAAACCATTAAAAAAATTTTTACAAAATGAACTAAGTACAAATTTACAACTGGTGTTGTTATTCCAGAGTCAGAAGTACATTATTTATTAGGATCTCTAGAAGAAGAAAAAAAGAAAAGTCTGAAAGTCCCGGCAATTACCCGGCCCGGGGCCTGCCTGACCCCCCCCCCTTTCACACTGACATGCAAATTACCGGGGCGAGAATCTCGACCCGGTAAATGCAGATCAACACTGGTATTTTGTCTGTGTGTAAGGTTCAACCCGTGTCGAAATTCCTGTGTCTCCATCCCTGGTGGATTCCAGGATCGAAGTCCCAGGAATTTCAACCCGGGTCGACCCTTTCACACAGCAAAAGGACCCGTGTGTTTCATGAAGTTACCGGGTGGAACTGCTTCACCCAGTAATTTCATTTTCTGTCTAAAAGGGGTATTATAGATCCAATATAATTGATCTCCCTTATCTTAGTTTAAAGTTATACAGGTTGAGTATCCCTTATCCAAAATGCTTGGGACCAGAGGTATTTTGGATATCGGATTTTTCCGTATTTTGGAATAATTGCATACCATAATGAGATATCATGGCAATGGGACCCAAGCACAGAATACATTTATGTTACATATACACCTTATACACACAGCCTGAAGGAAATTTTAGCCAATATTTTTTATAACTTTGTGCATTAAACAAAGTGTGTCTACATTCACACAATTCATTAACGTTTCATATACACCTTATACACACAGCCTGGGGGTCATTTAACACAATATTTTTAATAACTTTGTGTACACTGAGCCATCAAAAAACAAAAGTTTCACTATCTCACTCTCACTCAAAAAAGTCCGTACTTCGGAATATTTGGATATGGGATACTCAACCTGTACTAAGAAATAAATTAAAAACAAGCTCTAAGTCTAAAAAATCCCAAAAATTAAGAAGAAAAAAACGTGAACAACTAGTACATGTCGACCTAATGAACATGTCGACCTATTGTCCCTGTTGACCTAATGCATGTCGACCTTCCATGGTTGACCTAATGACTGTCGACCTAAGTTGTGTCTACCCAATGACCCATACCCATTGGTTTATTCTGTGTTTTGTGTTTCTTACTGTTAAATACTATTATATGTAAAAAAAAGGGTACCTTACACAAACTGTAGAAATTATTAGATTATAGGGGCATATTCAATTGGCACTGTGAATTTGCAGTAAAAATTACCACAGACCACACAACTAATTTCATTACCATGGGTATGCACGCTTCCGACACCTGTGGTATTCAAGTGAAAAAAATTGGTACAGGAATTTTTACCGCAAAAATCTGTGGGAGAGAAAAAAAAAAAAAGGTTGGCACTACTTCTGTGATGCCCAGGCATTTTCCCAGAGCAAGCTACCTTGCCACTGCTCCTCATGAACCCACCATCCTGCTTTGGGGTGCCTTGCTTCCTCTGCCCAAACTCCAGCCGCAGTATGTTATAGATGGAGAATGATCTGGTGGGGTTGGTGGCTTCTCAGAGCTCGCATGCACATGGCTGGTGTAATGCCAGATTATGTAGTTGACAGCAGTATCAGACATATTTGCAGATGAGCACACTAGCAAACTTATCAAAACACATGAAAATGGTTTTCAATAGTCCAAATGTTTCCTCTATCACACATCTAGTGGCCTCATTCTACTTATGGTGAGCATGAATCTGCAGTAGCATGAATCTGCAGAGCATGAATCTGCAGAGCTGTAAGTATCCAGAAATGATAGCCATAGCCTGAGTCATCTTAGAAAAAAAAAAAGAGCATACACACACTGTTATGTAAAAGCTGTCGGTATGCCGGCGGTCGGGATTCCGGCGCTGGTATGCTGGTCGTCGGTATCCCGGCCGACGGCAAACTGAAGACCACCCATCTGAGTATGTAGGCATCATGGAATGAGACAGGCTAGTGGGAGTGATGTTGGTTAATAGATGTGGTCTCAGTCTGATAACTGCTTTCTAAGAAAAAGTGCATTTATCTGGCATGCTTGCTGGACTATGGGGGTAATTCTGAGTTGATCGCAGCAGGAACTTTGTTAGCAATTGGGCAAAACCATGTGCACTGCAGGGGAGGCAGATATAACATGTGCAGAGAGAGATAGATTTGGGTGTGGTGAGTTCAATCTGCAATCTAAATTGCAGTGTAAAAATAAAGCAGCCAGTATTTACCCTGCACAGAAACAAAATAACCCACCCAGAGCCGGCCTTAGCTATAGGCAGGCTAGGCATTTGCCTAGGGCATTCAAGCATGTCTAGGGGCATCCAAGCATGTCCCTGCAGTATCTCATGCTGGGAGGGACAGTCTGCAAACTAACTGTTACTTTCCAAATGTATTCAATCAGTACTTGTATACACTGCTGTTTACATTTGTCAAATAAAATGCACACTCTCCCTTAAAGTTCTTTAAACTCCCTCCGACATGCTTGAGTGCCCCTGACTTGTGAGACCTCAGACAGACAGCAGAAGCCAAGTAACTGCAATTCCTGGACCTGTGACATTTTCACTGATTATATAAGGTTATTACTGGACGGCTCCTTATGATACCACATGTGTATTTGGAGGACTGCTTCACATAAATCTGAAATCACCTATACTGCTTTGTGCACATGGGGGATGAGGACCCTGGTATCCTGTGTGTATCCCTTATCCCTGTGCAAACCCCCCCCCCCCCCCCCCCGGTGTCTGCAGGGACATAACATGGGCAGTGTTCTCCTCACACTTTATTTCCTAGTCAGTCCATGCCGTAAAATTCCCCTGCCAGGATGGCATACCCTGTGAGGTCACATCCCTTGTACGGGTGCCAGCGCAAGCACCCACCCACCCACCCATCCTGACACCCCATCTCACAAAACGCAGTCACGGATCCAGGGAGCTGCATAGGCGCACACACTGACTGCAAGCACGCCAGCAAGCAAAGGTAAGTTTTATAAAAAAAGCTACTAGCATTACTAATGTGGGGCTTATGTGTCAGGTGCATCACTGTTTATATTCAGGTGCATCAATATCAGGTGCATCAATTATTTATATTGTGGGCATTACTAATGTGGGGCATATGTGTTAGGTGCATTACTGTGTGGAATTATGTGTATTATGGGCATTACTGTATGCCATTATGCAGGGCTGGACCACAGGGTAACCCCCCGGTGGGCCCCACTGCCTAAGTGTCACTGGGTCAGATGCAGAACTAGAGGCAGTGCTAGGGGGCACCAGACAAAATTTTGCCTAGGGCATCAAATTGGCTAGGGCCGGCTCTGAACCCACCCAAATCTAATTCTCTCTGCAAATGTTATATCTGCCCCCCCCCCCCCCCCCCCCTGCACTGCACATGGTTTTGCCCAACTGCTAAAAAATTTCCTGCTGCGATCAACTTGGAATTACCCCGTATATTATATGCTGCATTGCATGTTTGCACATAAGTGAATACTAACTGGTTTTAAAGAAAAAGTGCATTTAATCTGAAGCGAGCTGCATGCTGAACTAACTTGCTTGATTAACCCAGGATTGAATGCTGTTTTTGGGACTGAGATCTAATATTACAACCTTTTCGGAGACACAGGATCAAATGAGAATTAGTTATGTGGTGACCTGGGTGTTAATATTTGTTGTCAAACTTCAAGGGCTTAATTGTGATAGTTAATTTTAATACTGTGATTGTACTAATTTTATGTAATTAATTGTGTCATGCTGGCCGGTATCTGTATTATTGTGTATGTTTACATGTTTTAATATTCATTGGATAAAATTGAGATCAAAGTGAAAAGCGCTGTCTCATTATTTTTGTATAGTACCTGCTACAGCAGCTACAAGGCATAAGCACCATGGCTCCTCCCCCTCGCATAGCAGGGCTGGAGTCAGGACTGAGGCAGACTCCGACAGGCAATGCAGCAAGAGGAAACAGTATTCATATGCTGAGACTCAGCTGTCAATTGATGACTGTCAGTGCACAGCTGATGTGCTTTGACTGTCAGTGACTGACAGCTCATAGCCAGCATTTTAATATCGTTTCATCATGCACTTCTGCCTGATTGACAGTCCCTGACAATATGCAGCCTGATTGGTAGAGCCTTGATCACATGACCTTGCAGCTCCTCCCTCATTGAAGACTCCTCTCATATCCCTCCAGGACAGGAGTTGTCAGTGCCCCAAAGGACAGGTAGGTGCTGCAGTTTGCTACTCCCCTGCAGTAGTAGCCACTTGCCAGCACTTTAATTAACAAATGTGGGGCCTCCTGACCTAAAGCCTGCAAACATTTAATTCTCCTGGCTCCTGTCTCACACCGTGCACATTGAATGATGTACTGTTCAGTAGATGGTGATAAAAGTTTCCTCAAAGTAAAATTTTAAGTAGATCCATATTTTCACTCTCTACCTCGCCCTGTCACCCATTATCTCTACCCATCACCCTCTGCCTGTCACCCTCTCCTCGTCCCCCACATCCTCTCCCATCACTCTCTACCTCGACCATGTCACCCACTGCCTGCCACCAACTTCTTTCCCTGTCACCCTCTCCCCGTCTCCCTCTCCTCATCCCCCCACAGCCTCTCCCCATCACTCTCTACCTCGCCCTGACACCCACTGCCCATTACCCTTTGCTTCTCCCTGTTACCCTCTGCCTTTCCCTGTCATCCTCTGACTCTCCCTGTGAGAATCCTGACAGTCGGCATGCCGACTAACAGGGACTATTCCCACTTGTGGATTTCCACGACACCCATAGAGTGAGAATAGAATCTGTGGTTACTGCAGGTCGCCACCGAGCCCACAAGGGGCTTGTTGCACTCACCCCCATCTGCATTCCTTCTGCCAGGATCCCGGCGGAGGTATGCTGACCACCGGTCACGCGGTCCAAGTCAAAGGGGGAGATTCAAATGTTTGAAAAGTCAGTTGGGAGTCTGTTTTTTCTAGTGATGTGCACCGGACATTTTTCGGGTTTTGTGTTTTGGTTTTGGATTCGGTTCCGCGGCTGTGTTTTGGATTCGGACGCGTTTTGGCAAAACCTCCCTGAAATTTTTTTGTCGGATTCGGGTGTGTTTTGGATTCGGGTGTTTTTTTTTACAAAAAACACTCAAAAACAGCTTAAATCATCAAATTTGGGGGTCATTTTGATCCCATAGTATTATTAACCTCAATAACCATAATTTCCACTCATTTCCAGTCTATTCTGAACACCTCACACCTCATAATATTATTTTTAGTCCTAAAATTTGCACCGAGGTCGCTGAATGACTAAGCTAAGCGACCCAAGTGGTCGACACAAACACCTGGCCCATCTAGGAGTGGCACTGCAGTGTCAGACAGGATGGCACTTCAAAAAATAGTCCCCAAACAGCACATGATGCAAAGAAAAAAAGAGGTGCACCTAGGTCGCTGGATGGATAGTATACTTGACGACACAGAGGTAGGTAGAGCAGTGGACTACTGTACCGTACTGCTATATATTATATACTGGTGGTCAGCAAAATTATGCACTGTCCTCCTACTACTGCGCACAACAACTAAAATGCACCACAGGTATGGATGGATAGTATACTTGATGACACAGAGGTCGGTAGAGCAGTGGACTACTGTACCGTACTGCTATATATTATATACTGGTGGTCAGCAAAATGATGCACTGTCCTCCTACTATATATATATAATGCGCAAAACTTAAATGCACCACAGGTATGCATGGATAGTATACTTGACGACACAGAGGTAGGTAGAGCAGTGGACTACTGTTCCGTACAGCTATATATTATATACTGGTGGTCATTAAAATTATGCACTGTCCTCCTACTACTGTGCACAACAACTAAAATGCACCACAGGTATGGATGGATAGTATACTTGACGACACAGAGGTAGGTAGAGCAGTAGACTACTGTACCGTACTGCTATATATTATATACTGGTGGTCAGCAAAATTATGCACTGTCCTCCTACTACTGTGCACAACAACTAAAATGCACCACAGGTATGGATTGATATAGTATACTTGATGACACAGAGGTAGGTAGAGCAGTGGACAACTGTACCATACTGCTATATATTATATACTGGTGGTCAGCATAATTATGCACTGTCCTCCTACTATATATATACTGCGCAAAACTTAAATGCACCACAGGTATGGATGGATAGTATACTTGACGACACATAGGTGGGTAGAGCAGTGGACTACTATACCGTACTGCTATATATTATATACTGGTGGTCAGCAAAATTATGCACTGTCCTCCAACTATATATATACTGCGCAAAACTTAAATACACCACAGGTATGGATGGATAGTATACTTGACGACACAGAGGTAGGTAGAGCAGTGGACTACTGTACCGTACTGCTATATATTATATACTGGTGGTCAGCAAAATTATGCACTGTCCTCCTACTACTGCACACAACAACTAAAATGCACCACAGGTATGAATGGATAGTATACTTGATGACACAGAGGTAGGTAGAGCAGTGGACTGCTGTACCGTACTGCTATATATTATATACTGGTTGTCAGCAAAATTATGCGCTGTCCTCCTACTATTGCGCACAACAACTAAAATGCACCACAGGTATGGATGGATATAGTATACTTGACGACACAGAGGTAGGTAGAGCAGTGGACTACTGTACCGTACTGCTATATATTATATACTGGTGGTCAGCAAAATTATGCACTGTCCTCCTACTATATATATAATGCGCAAAACTTAAATGCACCACAGGTATGGATGGATAGTATACTTGACGTCACAGAGGTAGGTAGAGCAGTGGACTACTGTACTGTAATGCTATATATTATATACTGGTGGTCAGCAAAATTATGCACTGTCCTCCTAATATATATGTACTGCGCAAAACTTAAATGCACCACAGGTATGGATGGATAGTATACTTGACGACACAGAGGTAGGTAGAGCAGTGGACTACTGTACCGTACTGCTATATATTATATACTGGTGGTCAGCAAAATTATGCACTGTCCTCCTACTACTGCGCACAACAACTAAAATGCACCACAGGTATGGATGGATAGTATACTTGACGACACAGAGGTAGGTAGAGCAGTGGACTACTGTACCGTACTGATATAATACTGATGGTCACTGGTCAGCAAAATTCTGCACTGTCCTCCTACTATATACTACAATGCAGCACAGATATGGAGCGCTTTTCAGGCAGAGAACGTATAATACTGGTGGTCACTGGTCAGCAAAACTCTGCACTGTCCTCCTACTTTATAATACTGGTGGTCCCCAGTCCCCGCAATAAAGCACACGTCACTGAGCACAGATATTTGCAGCACACTGAGCACAGATATGGAGCGTTTTTCAGGCAGAGAACGTAGATATTTTCAGCACACTGAGCACAGATATTTGCAAGCACACTGAGCACAGATATTTGCAGCACACTGAGCACAGATATTTGCAGCACACTGAACACAACTGAGAGAACGCTGCACACGTCCTCTCGCTATCATCTCCAATGCACGAGCGAAAATGGCGGCGACGCGCGGCTCCTTATATAGAATACGAATCTCGCGAGAATCCGACAGCGGGATGATGACGTTCGGGCGCGCTCGGGTTAACCGAGCAAGGCGGGAGGATCCGAGTCTGCCTCGGACCCGTGTAAAATTGGTGAAGTTCGGGGGGGTTCGGATTCCGAGGAACCGAACCCGCTCATCTCTAGTTTTTTCCTATCTAATAGACAGGAAACAACAGACACCCAACCGACTTTTCAAACATTTGAATCTCCCCCAAAGTGTTAAAAAAAAATTGGGGGGCCCTTTACAGTCTGATTCTTATTGTTAAACTATATTGTGTTTACCTATATATACAATATGCAATGTTACACTTTTTTTCTACCTAAAGTATATGCATTACAAATATGCATTATGCACTTATTACAAGCTTAGATTAAATTCTTTAAAGCATGTCATACAACATCCTAATTCTATTTGAGAAAGGTTTGCTGAGCAGCTTTGCCCATTCTGTCACCGCGGCAGAATCACATTATCTTTTTTGTTAACTGCACTGTGTATAAATTGAGAAAATAAGATTTAATATAGTAGTTAAAAAAAAATGACACCGAGTCACGAAGGAAACCGAAATGACTTTAGTAAGATTTATTGATTCACATTTGAGCATCATTACATTTCCAAGTGTGAAAAATTATCATATATTTATGACCTGACGACTGGAGTGGGTTTGCGGATTATGAGAAGCTCAGGAGAGGCCAAGTCTAATTGCATTATCATACAATCAAAGATGCTTGTCAATTTCTTTTCATTTAACTGTTCGGGTATAGCATGCCAAAGTGGAGATACCATACGTTCTATGAATTTAATAATACCCACATGTTATCGGCTGGCTCCAAGCGAGGCAGGATCAGTATTATCAGAGACACCATCCATCATAAGAACTTCGTATAGATTGTATACTCTGACATGCTGTGTTTCTCAAGTTAAACTTCATAATTAGCACTCTTCAAATTATATACGAACGGCCAATTTATGAGTTATTCAATACAAAGAGAGGTTATTAATTACTCCAGGGTTTTAATGGAAAAATATCAGATGCAAATGGAAAATGTCGAATATAAATTTGCATTTGTGATAGGTTATTGACCTGATAATGGGAACAGCTATTGCTTGGAGATTAAACAAATATTTTGATTAAGTGATGAATCATAATGGTAATGTAGGGTAAAAAGAAGGAGATATTTTGCAAAGTATAATTTGCCTATTGCCCAAAGGATGTGTACAAAAATAGTGTTCGTGTATAAGTGAGTACTGATCATTTTAGGAAAGCATTGCTTAAAGTAAAACCAATTAAAGATTGTTCGCCCCCAATAGCATGGTCATAGCTATAGTAGTTACAATGTTTGTGGTACGCATGGGTCCCTGCTTCCAGGGGGCACACACTGCAGATAAGGCACCCATACATTATATTTACCTCTCCAGAGGCTGAGGTCAGCACTGCAGAAGTCACTGGGAACATGGCGCAGCTGCCATCTCCCTGGAGACCTGCGCAAGCGCAGTAGACTCTGGAACAGTGCCACAGTCTACCTTGCCACTGCACTGACAAGCGAGAGACCCATACGGAGACTCCTTCATCTCTTAGGGATCTATTTACTTGGAGAGAGGTAAAGTGGAGAGAGATAAAGTACCAGCCAATCAGCTCCTAACTGTCACATTACAGACTGATGCATCATCACTTGGAGAGTGATAAAATGGAGAAAGTAAAAGCACCAGCCAATCAGCTCCCAACTAACATGTCACAGGCTGTGTTGAAAAAATGGCAGTTAGGAGCTGATTGGGTGGTACTTTATCTCTCTCCATTTTATCTCTCTCCAAAGCTTACTAAATAGGTACCTTAAACCGCCCCTGCCTGACTCATTATTATTCTGCTGCCGTCTGCTGTGTTCACATTTTGTCGCCCTTGATTATGAAGTTGAAAAATATTGATGTAGGATTTCTTGGCAAAGGTTTGAGAACCATGTCAAATTAAAATAAATATATAATATCTATCCGTAAATGAAACAATAATAAATCATTTCATTCCAAATGTATTCCTAAAAATTGTTGCACAGTTTGTTAATGAGCAGGATCACCTGTTTTGTTACAATTGGGACCGGTAATCTGTGCCGAGGGCAGCGGTAGCAGAGTGAGGCACCTTGCCCAAAGCATGGCGAGTGAAGCGAGCCATGCGAGGGGACACGGTGCACTAATTGGGGTTACCGGTCACTCTACAAAGAAAACGACACGGCTTTAGCGGCATTACCCTCCGCAGCAGAAAACCGGCGGCATTTTCCCATTAGTGTATCCGATTCCTGTCCCAAATCTTTTTACAAGGAGCTGTGCAATTGTTGCACCCAGAACTGTTATGGCAGAGGGTGACCTGATTGACAGACAGATGCGTTCGTTGAGCGGGCCGGCGGTGTTTGGCCGCTGTTTAGGGGCACGGTCCGGGCAACGCAGGCATGCCTGGACAGTTCGGGGGGGGACACAGCTGCATCGACCCTCACAGCGACGAGTAGCTCCCTGCCAGCGCGCAGGAGCTGCGTTGGTAGGGAGCTACTCTTAAAGTACAAAAGCATCGCCACTGAGCAATGCTTTTGTACTTGTGCGGCAGGGTAGGGCCAGACATGGCGGGCGGACTAGCCCTGTTCTGGGCATCCCCCCACATGCCAGGGAAGCCGATCGTAGGTGTGCTAAATTTAGCACATCTACGATCAGGTCTGAATTAGGCCCCATTTGCACTGCAGGTGGGGCAGATATAACATGTGCAGAGAGAGTTAGATTTGGGTGGGTTATTTTGTTTATGTGCAGGGTAAATACTGGCTGCTTTAGTTTACACTGCCATTTAGATTTCAGTTTCAACACACCCCACCCAAATCTAACTCTCTCTGCGCATGTTATATCTGCCCACCTACACTGCACATGGTTTTGCCCAATAGAGGAAAATGTTGTTTTGCAATCAACCTTGAATTAGGCCCAATGGTGGTCATTCCGAGTTGTTCGCTCAGTAATTTTCTTCGCATCGCAGCGATTTTCCGCTAATTGCGCATGCGCAATGTTCGCACTGCGACTGCGCTAAGTAAATTTGCTATGAATATTGGTATTGTACTCACGGCATTACGAGGTTTTTTCTTCGTTCTGGTGATCGTAATGTGATTGACAGGAAGTGGGTGTTTCTGGGCGGAAACTGGCCGTTTTATGGGAGTGTGTGAAAAAACGCTACCGTTTCTGGGAAAAACGCGGGAGTGGCTGGAGAAACGGTGGAGTGTCTGGGCGAACGCTGGGTGTGTTTGTGACGTCAAACCAGGAACGACAAGCACTGAACTGATCGCACTAGAATAGTAAGTCTCGAGCTACTGAGAAACTGCACAGAGAAGTCTTTTCGCAATATTGCGAATCTTTCGTTCGCAATTTTGCTAAGCTAAGATTCACTCCCAGTAGGCGGTGGCTTAGCGTGTGCAATGCTGCTAAAAGCAGCTTGCGAGCGAACAACTCGAAATGAGTGCCAATGTTTGAATAGTTGCTCTTTTTCAAGTGCACTAATAAAAAATAGGTCTGTAGGATTAAACCATTATTCTTGTGAGGTTATCTTATTGATAGTACCTGCATTTTAAGGAAGCCTAGTGAGATACACCAAATACAGTAAAGAGGTAAGTGTTGATATACTGTGTCGCAGTTCACGTTATCAATATTATCACAAACGCAATTGGTGTGGAAATTCTGCTGTGTTTTGTTTGCACCACTATGTGGTTAGTTAGCGATAGTGAATGTAATATATGTGACAAGTGTTTCATGAAGTGTATGAGATTAGAGTTATTGTTTCAAAGTATTTATCTATTTATCAATTAATCAACTATTCCTAAGTGAATGATTTCAACTATTTATATTTGCAGAAAATCTATTTACTTTCAAAGTGCATCTTCTACCAAATTACATATCTTTTCAACTAAACACTATTCACTGTTTTAAAAATGTGGTCATCGTGTGTGTTATGCAGTAACACAATGATAATGCATCGATTAACAACAGTGGTAATAGTAGGTATTAAGTATCTCACCTCAGGAACTAAGGCAGTACGGTGACACTCTTATACAATAAAATTGGTTGCAGCTTGCACATGTGCAGTAGCACATCAGGTCGGAGGTTGCACCTCCCTGCAAACTCTGGGTCCTTGTGCCCAACGGTTCCGGTATGAATGGTCGACCATGTTATGGTCGACAGTCATTAGGTCGACAACTATTGGTCGACATTGGCATGGTCGACATGGACAAAAGGTCGAGACATGAAAATGGTTGACACATGAAAAGGTCAACATGAGTTTTTTTACTTTTTTGGTTGTCGTTTTTTGGGTGTCGTTTTTCGCTTCGCTCGCCATGCTTCGGGCAAGTTGCCTCACTCTGCTACCGCTGCGCTCGGCACAGATTACCGTTCCCAATTGTAGTCCATGTGGATCGTAAAGTATGGAAAAGTTCCACAAATTAAAAAAAATGTGAAAAACTCATGTCAACCTTTTCATGTGTTGACCTTTTCATGTGTCGACCATTTTCATGTGTCGACCATGTGTCCATGTCGACCATGTCAATGTCGACCAATAGTGGTCGACCTAAAGACTGTCGACCATAATATGGTCGACCATCCAAACGGATACCGTGCCCAACATGTTCTAGAAGTACAATGATATAGGCAGCGCAGAGTGCCTGTCCTTCAATACATTTGACCTCTCCCTAAACTGGAAACAAGCTGACTAAAACGTGAGCAGTCTCTTTAGAATATACACATTCAGTGGCTTCTTTATTAAGTACAGCTTTCTAGCACTGGGTAGGACCCCCCTTTGCCTTCAGAACAACCTGAATTCTTAATGACATGAACTCAGCATGGAAACATTCCTTAGAGATTCTGGTCCTTGGGGACATGATATCATCATGTAGTTGCTGTAGATTTGAAAGCTGCATATTCATTTTGCAAACCTGTCCTTCCACAACATTCCAAATATCTACTGGATTTAGATCTGGTGACTGTGGAGGATATTGGAGTACACTAAACTCATTGCCAAGTTTATTTCCCACACCATTTATCAGCCACCTCCCTGAACCACTGAGAAAAGGCAATATATGGATTCATGGATTCATCCAAGGATTCATCTTGTTTTCCCCAAATTCTGTCCCCAACATCTGACTGTCCCAATAGAAATTGACATTCATAAAAACAGGTAGCATTTTTCCAATATTAAACTGTCTGGGTTTGTTGAGCCTGCTCTCACTGTAGAATAATTTTCTTGTCAGCTTAGTGTTCTTCTGCTGCTGTAGCCCGTTCACTTCAAGGTTAAATGTGCCCAGTGTCAGACTGTATCATGAAGGGCTCACCGGGGAAATGCTGTTATAGGAGGCCATGCTTAACGGTGTGGCCAGGCTCCAGTGGGGGCGTGCCCAGCCACTGGCAAACCATTACAGAGTACATATTCTGTGCCCCTTGGTAAATCTACTATATAAAAGGGAAAATTTGTCTCTCTGTCTTGCTCTACAAATCCACAGTTTACAAGCAACGATCGTATACAAGCGTATTAAAACTAGTGATGTGCACCGGAAATTTTTTGGGTTTTGTGTTCTGGTTTTGTGTTCGGTTCCGCGGCCGTGTTTTGGATTCGGACGCGTTTTGGCAAAACCTCCCTGAACATTTTTTGTCGGATTCGGGTGTGTTTTGGATTCGGGTGTTTTTTTTACAAAAAACCCTCAAAAACAGCTTAAATCATAGAATTTGGGGGTCATTTTGATCCCATAGTATTATTGTTAGGGTCTCCTGCCCTGTGCTGCCACGTCGTCATGGCAACTGGGAGAGAAGTGCTAGCGGAGTGGCCTGAGCGCAGCTGATACTCCGGTTCGGGTCTTTTGCTGTGCAGTGGTTACAGGCTTTGTGCACGGCAGGGGATCCGGTGCTGGTTTTTGTGCTCACAGTCCGTGAGGTCTGAGTGGGGCGTGGACAGCACCTGCTATATAAGGCCTCTTCTCAGGTTAAGCAGATGCTGCTGAATCTTTGTTGGTTAGTCAGTTCCTGAAAGTTAGCCAGTACTGTGTGGCTTTGTATTTGTTTGTTGCTTGCTGCAAATAGGCCTTGGGATTTGGTACTACACTCTGCCAATCCAGACCTAGCAGTAAGACTGGAGTCAGTCGTTTAACCTGCTGGGGTTCTTTTGCTACTCTGTGAACCTAGCAGGTTTGCGGCTGTATTCTCAGACTTGCCTGCCAAAATCCTTTCTCACTGTGCAAGGTGTTCAGGTGTCAGTTTAGTGGCAGTAAGCTGAACCAGTGCACTGCAAGTGAGGACTAGGATTGTGGAGACTCTCCTTGTGTCTATTATTCCATCTCTGACCAAGGAGTTTACTGCCACACCCGTTGGTAACACTTTAGGGTTTTGCTGTTGCCCTTAGCAACAGCATTTCGGGTTCTCTACGTATTAAAACGCAACATCTTGCTTCTTTCCATCTGAGCACTCCTAATACTAGGGAGACACCCAGTTTCTTAGCCTCTGGGCTTCTCTGTTCACTTTGTGTTTATTTTGTTACCCTATCACCTTCTGTGTACGTAATGTCATATTCCCCAGTCTGTCTGTGAGTTCATTTGTTTTGCATCCCTCTCCGTTCAGACACCAGTACATTCCTACAGGCACTGGTGTGCATAACATATTCAGCAGCCCAATACTCCTGTTGAAATTTTGTGGGAATATGGAGCATACCCCTCAAAATACTTTGCAACAGGTG
Organism: Pseudophryne corroboree; assembly: GCF_028390025.1. Lineage (NCBI taxonomy): Eukaryota > Metazoa > Chordata > Amphibia > Anura > Myobatrachidae > Pseudophryne > Pseudophryne corroboree. The sequence goes on along the minus strand of NC_086448.1, from coordinate 739,496,782 downwards.
GTCGATCAGGTGCAGGTCTTGGCTCGACAATTTAATGATTTGTCCATTAAAATGCACACCTCCCAGGCCGCTGGCGGAGCTCCCGCAGCAGCAGCACCTTCAGGGGTTAAGGAGCCGAAAGTAAATCTCCCGGTTCGTTTTTCTGGAGATCGCTCGCAGTTCTTTTGTTTCAAGGAGAGCTGCAAGCTATATTTCCAGCTTAGGCCTCAGTCTTCTGGGTCAGAGATTCAGCGGGTGGGCATAGTGATTTCCTTGCTACAAGGAGACCCACAGGTCTGGGCATATGGGTTGCAGCCTGACTGTCCGTCGCTTAAAAGTGTTGATGCTTTTTTTACGGCACTGGGCATGTTGTATGATGACCCTGACAAGACGGCCTCAGCCGAGGCTCCGATTTCGATCCTTAAGCAAGGGCGAAGGCCAGTTGAGGTTTACTGTACGGAGTTTCGGAGGTTGGCCCATGATACCCAGTGGAATGACCCAGCCCTGAGACACCAGTACCGAAGAGGTCTTTCTAACCAGATAAAAGACCAACTGGTACAATATCCCTTGCCTGATAGCTTGGATCAGCTCATGCAGTTATCCATCCGGGTGGATAGACGGCTGAGAGAGCGTAGGCTTGAAAGGGAGACCGAGGTTTCCTTCTTTCCCAAGGGAACCTCAGACTCGGAGGAATTTTCCGAGGAGCCTATGCAGATTGGGGCTACCCGCCTCTCCTCGCGTGAGAAGACGCGGAGGAGACAGCAGGGGTTGTGTTTGTACTGTGGGAATAAAGGTCATGTGGTAGTATCATGCCCAGAAAAGCCGGAAAACTTCAGGGCCTGAGGGTGATGGGAAATATCCTGTCAGGCCAGAAGTCAGAATTTCCCAAGAAGACTTTTATCATTCCGGTGACCTTGAAGATCCTCGGTCAAACTGTCAAGACTGAGGCCTTTGTGGACAGTGGGGCCGACGGGGTTTTTATGGACCGCCAATTCGCCCTGAAACACTCTGTTCCCTTAGTACCCTTGGCATCGGAAATTGAGATCTGTGGGTTAAACGGGGAACCATTATCCTAGGGTAAAATGACCTCTTGCACTAGCCAGATTTCTTTGTTTATTGGAGCCACACACTCTGAAAAATTGTCCTTTTATGTGACTGTCTGTACTTTTGCCCCATTGGTGTTGGGGTTACCCTGGTTAAGGGCCCACAATCCTCAATTTGACTGGGTCTCTGGGGAGATTCTTAGTTGGGGTACTGATTGTTTCAGGAGTTGCTTGAGCCTTCCAGTCAGGCTTTCGCAGCTAAGTTTGCCAGGATTGCCAGGATGTTATGCAGATTTTGCGGACGTGTTCTCCAAAAAAGTTGCAGAGGTACTACCTCCCCATCGCCCCTATGACTGTGCCATTGATTTGTTGCCGAATGCTAAGCTTCCCAAGAGCAGGTTGTACTCCCTGTCACGTCCTGAGACTCAGGCTATGGCAGAGTACATTCAGGAGAACTTGGCTAAGGGATTTATCAGACCTTCACAGTCTCCAGTTGGGTCGGGGTTCTTCTTCGTGGGTAAAAAGGACGGTTCGTTGCGACCCTGCATCGACTTCAGGGAATTGAACCGTATCACGATTAAAAACTCATACCCACTGCCTCTCATTTCGGTCTTGTTTGACCAGCTTCGTACTGCCACCATTTTTTCTAAGATTGACCTACGCGGTACGTACAATCTAATCCGAATAAGAGAGGGGGATGAATGGAAGACTGCCTTTAATACCCACTCAGGGCATTATGAATATTTAGTGATGCCTTTTGGGCTCTGTAATGCCCCGGCAGTCTTCCAGGATTTCATGAACGATGTGCTCAGGGAATATTTGGATAGATTCTTAGTTGTATACTTAGATTACATCCTAATCTTCTCCCATTCCCTGGAGGAACATCGGAAGCATGTACGCTTAGTCCTCCAGAAACTCAGAGACCACCGGCTTGGGGCGAAGCTGGAGAAGTGCGAATTTGAAGTTCAGCAAATCGCATTTCTAGGATATATTATCTCCCCAGTAGGTTTCCAAATGGAGGGTTCCAAGGTACAGGCAGTCCTGGATTGGGTGCAGCCCACTAGTTTGAAGGCGCTTCAGCGTTTCCTGGGCTTTGCGAATTTTTATAGACGATTTATCGCTGGATTTTCGTCTATAGTGGCGCCCTTGGTGGCACTCACTAAGAAAGGGGCGGATGTTGCTCACTGGTCTTGTGAGGCCAAAGCGGCTTTTGCCCGTCTCAAAAGGGCATTTGTCTCGGCCAAGGTGCTGCAACACCCAGATCCAGAGCGTCCTTTTGTGGTGGAGGTGGATGCCTCTGAGATGGGTATTGGGGCAGTGCTCTCTCAGATGGGAGTGTCTGATAATCGCCTTCATCCCTGTGCTTACTTTTCCCGTAAATTTTCACCTGCCGAGATGAATTATGACGTGGGTAACCGGGAATTGTTGGCTATTAAGGATGCACTCGAGGAGTGGAGACACTGGCTTGAGGGGGCTAAGTTTGTGGTCTCAATTCTCACCGACCATAAGAATTTGGCATATTTAGAGTCAGCGAAGCGTCTCAATGCCAGGCAGGCACGATGGGCTTTGTTTTTTGCTCGCTTTAATTTTTTGATAACATATCGCCCTGGGTCAAAAAACATCAAGGCTGATGCGCTCTCGCGGAGTTTTGCTCCAATCCAGGAGACCACCGAGGAGCCATTGCCCATTGTGTCCCCATCATGTATTAAAGTGGGCATTACCCAGGACCTCTTGTCATTAGTCCTTAGAGCACAGGAGCAGACTCCTCCAGACCTTCCGGTAGGTCTTTTGTTTGTGCCTCCTAGGTTAAGACAGCGAGTGTTCCTGGAATTCCATGCCAAGAAGTCGGCAGGTCACCCGGGTATTGCCAGAACTCGGGATTTGCTATCTAGGGCGGTGCGGTGGCCCTCGTTGGCTAAGGATGTGGATCAGTGGGTTCGGGCATGTGACATCTGTGCCCGAAATAAGACTCCTAGAGGGGTTCCTGTTGGCCCATTACATCCACTCTCTATTCCATCTAAGCCATGGACCCACATTTCAATGGATTTTGTGGTGGACTTGCCCAAATCCTCGGGGATGACAGCCATCTGGGTTGTCGTTGACAGGTTTTCGAAGATGGCGCACTTCGTTCCACTGGTTGGGCTGCCATCGGCCAGACGCCTGTCTGAATTATTTATGCTGCATGTTGTGCGCCTCCACGGGTTGCCACTTGATGTGGTCTCTGACCGCGGATCCCAGTTTGTGGCCAAATTCTGGAGGGCATTTTGTTCCGATCTCCAGATTTCTGTCAGCTTGTCGTCAGGCTACCATCCGCAGTCTAATGGGCAGACTGAAAGGGTGAACCAGTCCTTGGAGCAGTTCCTCAGGTGTTATGTCTCCAAGTGTCAGACTGACTGGGTTGCTCATCTGTCCATGGCGGAGTTTGCCTATAACAACGCGGCTCACTCTGCTACAGGGATCTCTCCCTTCCTTTGTGTGTATGGGCATCATCCTAAGGCCAATTCTTTTGACCCCCTGGACTCCACGCCTGGTGGTTCCTCTGTGGTTTCGGTCCTTATGGGTATTTGGAGGAAAGTGAAGAAAGCCCTTGTGTCTGTGTCATTAGTGACCAAAAGGGTTTTTGATAAGCGGAAAAGACCCTGCAGCTTCAAATTAGGAGACTTCGTCTGGTTGTCTACCAAGAATTTGAAGTTGAGACAGCCATCTCATAAGTTAGGCCCCCGGTTCATCGGCCCTTATAAGATCACTAGGGTTATCAATCCGGTGGCATTTCAGTTAGATCTGCCCCGTTCTTTGGGTATCAATAAAACATTTCATTGTTCCCTTTTAAAACGGGCGATTAGTAATCCTTCTTCCAGTGGAAGACCTTCTCCTCTTCTGATACGTGGCCAGAGGGAGTTTGTTGTTGAAAGGATTCTTGACTCCAAGATGGTTCGGGGTCGGCTGTCATTTTTGGTGCACTGGAAGGGGTATGGCCCGGAGGAGCGGTCGTGGGTGCGCAGTTGTGATCTTCATGCCCCCAGACTGATACGCTCTTTCTTCTCGCAGTTCCCCGATAAACCCAGTGGTAGGGGTTCTTTGACCCCTCGTCAGAGGGGGGGTACTGTTAGGGTCTCCTGCCCTGTGCTGCCACGTCGTCATGGCAACCGGGAGAGAAGTGCTAGCGGAGTGGCCTGAGCGCAGCTGATACTCCGGTTCGGGTCTTTTGCTGTGCAGTGGTTACAGGCTTTGTGCACGGCAGGGGATCCGGTGCTGGTTTTTGTGCTCACAGTCCGTGAGGTCTGAGTGGGGCGTGGACAGCACCTGCTATATAAGGCCTCTTCTCAGGTTAAGCAGATGCTGCTGAATCTTTGTTGGTTAGTCAGTTCCTGAAAGTTAGCCAGTACTGTGTGGCTTTGTATTTGTTTGTTGCTTGCTGCAAATAGGCCTTGGGATTTGGTACTACACTCTGCCAATCCAGACCTAGCAGTAAGACTGGAGTCAGTCGTTTAACTTGCTGGGGTTCTTTTGCTACTCTGTGAACTTAGCAAGTTTGCGGCTGTATTCTCAGACTTGCCTGCCAAAATCCTTTCTCACTGTGCAAGGTGTTCAGGTGTCAGTTTAGTGGCAGTAAGCTGAACCAGTGCACTGCACGTGAGGACTAGGATTGTGGAGACTCTCCTTGTGTCTATTATTCCATCTCTGACCAAGGAGTTTACTGCCACACCCGTTGGTAACCCTTTAGGGTTTTGCTGTTGCCCTTAGCAACAGCATTTCGGGTTCTCTACGTATTAAAACACAACATCTTGCTTCTTTCCATCTGAGCACTCCTAATACTAGGGAGACACCCAGTTTCTTAGCCTCTGGGCTTCTCTGTTCACTTTGTGTTTATTTTGTTACCCTATCACCTTCTGTGTACGTAATGTCATATTCCCCAGTCTGTCTGTGAGTTCATTTGTTTTGCATCCCTCTCCATTCAGACACCAGTACATTCCTGCAGGCACTGGTGTGCATAACAATTATTAACCTCAATAACCATAATTTCCACTCATTTCCAGTCTATTCTGAACACCTCACACCTCACAATATTATTTTTAGTCCTAAAATTTGCACCGAGTTCGCTGGATGGCTAAGCTAAGCGACCCAAGTGGCCGACACAAACACCTGGCCTATCTAGGAGTGGCACTGCAGTGTCAGACAGGATGGCAGATTTAAAAAATAGTCCCCAAACAGCACATGATGCAAAGAAAAAAAGAGGTGCACCAAGGTCGCTGGATGGCTAAGCTAAGCGACCCAAGTGGCCGACACAACACCTGGCCCATCTAGGAGTGGCAATGCAGTGTCAGACAGGATAGCCGATTTAAAAAATAGTCCCCAAACAGCACATGATGCAAAGAAAAAAAGAGGTGCAATGAGGTAGCTGTGTGACTAAGCTAAGCGACCCAAGTGGCTGACACAAACACCTGGCCCATCTAGGAGTGGCACTGCAGTGTCAGACAGGATGGCAGATTTAAAAAATAGTCCCCAAACAGCACATGATGCAAAGAAAAAAAGAGGTGCACCAAGGTCGCTGGATGGCTAAGCTAAGCGACCCAAGCGGCCAACACAAACACCTGGCCCATCTAGGAGTGGCACTGCAGTGTCAGACAGGATGGCAGATTTAAAAAATAGTCCCCAAACAACACATGATGCAAAGAAAAAAAGAGGTGCACCAAGGTCGCTGGATGGCTAAGCTAAGCGACCCAAGTGGCCGACACAAACACCTGGCCCATCTAAGAGTGGCACTGCAGTGTCAGACAGGATGGCAGATTTAAAAAATAGTCCCCAAACAGCACGTGATGCAAAGAAAAAAAGAGGTGCAATGAGGTAGCTGTGTGACAAAGCTAAGCGACCCAAGTGGCCGACACAAACACCTGGCCCATCTAGGAGTGGCACTGCAGTGTCAGACAGGATGGCAGATTTAAAATATATTCCCCAAACAGCACATGATGCAAAGAAAAAAAGAGGCGCAATGAGGTAGCTGTGTGACTAAGCTAAGCGACCCAAGTGGCCAACACAAACATCTGGCCCATCTAGGAGTGGCACTGCAGTGTCAGACAGGATGGCAGATTTAAAAAATAGTCCCCAAACAGCACATGATGCAAAGATCAAAAGAGGTGCAATGAGGTAGCTGTGTGAATAAGCTAAGCGACACAAATGGCCGACACAAACAGCTAGCCCATCTAGGAATGGCACTGCAGTTTTCTAGCGAGAGGATGAGTGCTTCCATCCTCATGTGAATCTGAACCACTAGCCATGAACATAGGCCAAGGCCTCAGCCGTTCCTTGCCACTCCGTGTTGTAAATGGCATATTGGCAAGTTTACGCTTCTCATCAGACGCTTTTAATTTTTATTGTTGGGTCATTTTGCTGAACTTTTTTAGTATACTTGACGACACAGAGGTAGAGCAGTGGACTACTGTACTGTACTGCTATATATACTGGTGGTCACAGCAACATTCTGCACTGTCCCCTCCTACTATATACTGCACACAACTAAAATGCAGCACAGGTATGGATGCATAGTATACTTGACGACACAGAGGTAGGTAGAGCAGTGGACTACTGTACCGTACTGCTATATATATACTGGTGGTCACAGCAACATTCTGCACTGTCCCCTCCTACTATATACTGCGCACAACTAAAATGCAGCACAGGTATGGATGGATAGTATACTTGACGACACAGAGGTAGAGCAGTGGACTACTGTACCGTACTGCTATATATATACTGGTGGTCAGCAAAATTCTGCACTGTCCTCCTACTATATTCTACAATGCAGCACAGATATGGAGCGTTTTTCAGGCAGAGAACGTAGATATTTTCAGCACACTGAGCACAAATATTTGCAAGCACACTGAGCACAGATATTTGCAGCACACTGAGCACAGATATTTGCAGCACATTGAACACAGAAACTGAGAGAACGCTGCACACGTCCTCTCGCTATCATCTCCAATGCACGAGTGAAAATGGCGGCGACGCGCGGCTCCTTATATAGAATACGAATTTCGCGAGAATCCGACAGCGGGATGATGACGTTTGGGCCCGCTCAGGTTAACCGAGCAAGGCGGGAAGATCCGAGTCTGCTTCGGAACCGTGTAAAATGGGTGAAGTTCGGGGGGGTTCGGATCCCGAGGAACCGAACCCGCTCATCACTAATTAAAACACAGCGGAGGAAACTAAAAAAAAATAGAAATTCCTAGCACCCCTAGGTTGGAGAGATAGCAGCAAAGAGTGTATCAGGAGACAGCATAACTCCGGAATTGCTGGAGCCATGTACTCACAAATTGGTACACATATGCCTCACAGTCTGGGAACAAACACTGTCAGGGAAAACACCCCAGCAGCACTGAGTATTTCAGCTGACAGCATAACAATGGAATGCCTGCACCAATTTACAACAAACTTGGTACACATATGACTTACACTCTGGGAACAAACAATGTGGGGGTCAGACGGGGTGTCTAGCATCCCTAGGGGGAGGGGGAACAGCAGCACAGAGTATGACAGCAGACAGCATAACTGTGGAAGGCCTGGAACACTTTACACCAAACTTCGGACACATCTGACTTACAATCTGGGAACAAACTCTGTGGGGGTAAGACACCCCTAGCACCCCTAGGGGTGAGGCAGCAGCACAGAGTTTTTCAGCTGACAGCATAACTCTGAAATGCCTGGAGCAATTTACACCAAAAGCAGCAGTTTACAACAAACTTGGAACACATATGACTTACACTCTGGGACCAAACACTGTGTGGGGTCAGACACCCGCAGCTCCCCTGGAGATGGGAAAGCAGCACAGAGTATGTCAGCTGACAGCATACCTGTGGAAGGGCTGGAGCACTTTACACAAAACTTGGGACACATCTGACTTATAGTCTATCAACAAACTCTGTGGGGGTTAGACACCCCTAGGGGTGGGCCTGCAGCACAGAGTATTTCAGGATCCAGCATAACTCACGAATGCCTGGACCAATTTTAAACAAACTTGCTACACATATGAATTACAATCTGGGAACAAACACTGTGGGGGTAACACACCCTTAACACCCCAAGGGGT